>NW_023462660.1:0-17753 GCF_013731165.1 Rhagoletis pomonella
CTATTCTCTCGCACGTCACGCGCGTCCGAAATAGCCAGCCCACCAACCAGCGGCCACAAAAACCAATTCAATTAATCTAACTGACAGTTTGTCAAAGATATTTGGCTGGGCAACAGAAATTTATTGTTGTTGACTTTGGGCGTTTTATTATTTTTCAACATTCGACCGATAGGCCGACGGTTGGAGTGGCCGCAAGAATGTTGATTTTAGCCCAACAAATTACAAACATCACCCAAATTGCACCACAATTAATTATGATTTTCGGCTGCGGCGTAAATTTATACTATTCAGTTTATTGCTTTTGTAATAAAAGTCGCCACAATAAACACGGGAGAGCCAGAGGCGAAAGAAAATTACACAAAGCGTAGGCTTTAAAAAATTTTTTAAAGCCACGTAAAATAAAAACAAAAACATCAGCAAATGCGCAACATGTGTACTAGGCGACGTCAAAAAAAATAGAAAATAAAAAAAAAGTCCTGCAATGCGGGGTCAGTAAAGTTTTCTAGGATCAATCAAAACGTTCGGAACTTTAAGAATACATTAATTATTGGCCATTGAATTGTTATAAAGGCGCAGATTCGTTGAATTCAAAAGAGAAGAACTCATTTTTAACCGACTTCACAAAAAGGAGAAAGGCTATCAATTCGTCGGAATATTTTTATTTATTTATTTATTTCTGTTTGTATGTATGTAACCGCATCACTTTGGACCACGTTAACCGATTTCTATAATTCTTTTTTTAAATGAAACCCGTGAGGTGGTCCCACATTAGCTTGAAACTAACGATAATCTTAAATTTTTATATGAGAATTGAAGTCGGTTTTGTTCGGAATAACTTATTCCTATGGGAAAACTAAACGCTCGATTCGCGAGTCCTTAGAATTATCGTAGAGAGCGGAGATTCATGAGGGATAATTTCTATACCAAATACTGAAATCTGAGTCGGATTTCGGTCGCATTTCTGGATTTTTGTCACGTGGCCTAATGTGTGTGTGTGTGTGTGTGCACATAGACTTATCGACAACTTACTAAAATAAATAAATAAAAAAGGTGAATCACTTTTCACTTTGGACAAAGTTCTCATAAAAAAGTCACTTACTCAATGTCGCCGCTAAAACAGAGTGAATTTATGAATTAAAATGCCACCACCACCGCCAAAAGTATTCACCAAAAACTTTTGAATTGAAACCGAAACCTTGTCAATTTGTTGTGAAATAAAGTACAACGTTGTTGCATTTTATGGACTATGTTCGCAGGAACTGGCGGGAGGCGGGAAAACAGGCATTCGAGAATCGCAACTAAGAAATCAATTGGCTTAAAAAAGATTGGAAATTTATGGCGCGAAAAACTTTTCTAAGTTCGAAAGTTTGACGACAACAACACTCGGCTACCTACAAGCATATTTACAGTGACAAGCAAAACTGTAACATGGTGTAACTCTTTTTAATGCAGCCATCGCTATATTTCCAAGTTCTAAAGACTGTCATCCTTTTGTTGTATATTCTTGTTGGTACATCCCTGCTCCCTCTCTCATAACGATTTGAAGTCAATACAACAACAATAAAAAAAACCAGCAGACAAAATTATAAATTGAGGCAGATGTTACAGTTTCGCACTCACTCTCAGTTTTGCATTTGACAGTTATCTCTTACTTAGTTGGAAGTCAGATGACTTTTTTCTGTATTGTAATTTATTGAAGAAGTGATCACCAGTAAATAATATAGTTAATCAGGAACCATAAATGTAAATAATAGATGTACTGCGGCAAGGCGGGACCACACGAAAAGTGGCAAACAATTTTGGAATTTGCTACTTGAAAATGTTAAGACTGAGAAAAAATATAGCCTAAAGTGTTCCCAAGGACAAAGGAAGTCTGTCAAAAAATATTACGGTACGATATCTTGAGAACTTAGCAGCAAGTAGCGATGCAGCCATTATTACAGAAGCGCTTAAGGTATTAAACTTTAACGCAAATCAATAGACAGCGAGGCGAAGAATTGCCAAATTGAGCGCAAAGGATCATAAAAGAAGAAAAAAACAAATCTGATCAAAATACATGTGCGAGTGCGGCAGCATTTTGCTGCATCGCACGAAATCCGAACCGTTGCCTATTGGGATATGTTAGGCCGTTCAGAATGCAATAAAAACATATTTTTAAGTTTCAATTGAAGGTTATTTGGTCCGACAATAACTAAAACGACTAAATTAATCGCTTTCAATCAGATGGCCGGGCATGCTATTGGGTCAAAGACCCAAATTAAGACCATGCGCAGCATGTAAGGCAAACTGTGAATAAAAGTGGTCGGTCAATAATAGTTTGGGGTTGTATTTCAAACATTTTCTTGATCTGTTAGTACAGATTATGCGTGAGGAACAGTATCTGTTCATATTTCAATAAAATTTGCAAGATGAAGTCGAAAAAATTAGAGTTTCTGCTGAAAAATCACCCAAAACACACTGCACATATTCGCAAAGACTGGATACAAAAGCAAAAATTTGCTGATTTCAAATGACCTCCACAATCCGCGGACATAAATCTCATTGAGAATTTGCGAAAACAACTAAAAGCACAGCTTACTAAGTATCCAAGTCCGTAAAATCGAGTATATGAGCTGTGAAAGCAAACTAAGGATATACCTCCAGAATTTTTACAGAGATACAAATAAGGTATGCCAAATCGTATCCAGGAACTGAAACAAGCAAAAGAGTACTGAACATTGTGTTAGTAGTTCTTTTTTTCGTGAAAATTGTTAAAAAGTTCTTAAAAATGTATGAGTGCAAAACTGTAACATCTGCCTTAATTTACATTTTTTTTCTGCTGGTTTTTTTATTGTTGTTGTATTGACTTCAAATCGTTATGAGAGAGGGATTAGGGATGTACCAACAAGAATATACAACAAAAGTATGAAAGTCGTTAGAACTTGGAAAGATAGCGATGGCTGAAGTAAAAAGTGTTAAACCATGTTACAGTTTTGCCCGTCACTGTATATCTGAATGTATTAACGACGGAAGCGGAGCGAAGTGAGCAAAAGCAAAAGTTCTCAGAAAGGCGGGTGGGAGGGGAGCCAAGCAAGCGTTTGACTTTAAATTTAACTTCCTTCTGCCGATAGAAAAATTATTACAACAATTTGGTTGGCTTTACTTTATCATCGGAGTGTGGTGGGTCTCGTGCAGCTATCACTGAAGGTGCGAATTTGCTAGTAGGGCTGAGGGTATTGAGCTAGAAAAGTGGATTGTTATTATAGTTCTTTGGTTCTTTTATAACCCGATTATAAACAGCTCACATCGATTTACCAGGACAATGGGCCATATGCATTAAACCTAAGCAAATGCTTTTTCTTAAAACTTCAGACCTTTTACTCGATTTGTTTAAAAAAATTTGACATTTTAAGTACAAAGCAATTGCTTAGTTTTTATGAATACGGCCGAATGTCTGCTTTCACAATAATACTCAAAGTCCTTTGGTGGACGAATTCCTAGTAATGAGGGGTACGAAGGATGCAGCTGCAGTGTTTTAGTCTACGGCCATTTGAGCGACCTAATTTTGGCTCTGTTCAAAATATGTTTGTCCTTGCTAGTGGAGAAAATAGCTCCAAACTACTTACTGTGCCCGGAATTACACACCCTGTACTTGGACATCTCGGGAACACCAACTGTGCCCCACAAAATGGTTTCGATCCAACAACAGCAGACAATGAGCCTTCCCTCGACAGCTTGCCGGTGGACGAGTATCGCCGGATACTTGCACTTTTAACTCCCTCGTGCAGCAGTTGACCAACTATCAAACGATATAGCCATTATATTAGTATAGAGCTCTGACCCCATGTCCGGCCGAAAAATCGTGTACAGGGCCACATACATACATCGAGTTGTTTTACAAACAGATTCGACTGTAAATACATGTTCTACAGAAAACGGTTCTATATTCGAATTCCGTCAGACATAACATCAAAATGATAATATAAAATTTCGAACTTCATTTGATTTGTCTTGAATTCGAAAAAGTATTTGTGAAGTGCAGAAAAAAATTTATTCAAACTAGTTTTTTATGGGGATTTTTATATAGAAACTTGTAAAGAAAACAAACTCCCGAATGCGTCGCATGACTCCTGCAACTCACTTTAATTTGGTTTTGTCAAAGCTAATTAAAAGTTATCGTAATCCCGCTAAAAAGCTAACTACAACTTGGTTATCTTTAACAATTGATAATTTTTCACTGCAGGAAGTAATTACCCTGTCTTCAGCTTAACCGACGGCATTGCAAAAATACCTTTGTATTTTCTTTAAAGGGTTATCTACCACGAGAGACCAAATCAAGGTAGGAAGAACATCCCGCTGTGGGTATCCTTTTATGGCTCTAATATTCTCGGAGGATGGTGTAATAACGCGCTCACGAAACATGGCGTCTCTTGGACCAATGCCTTAGAGACAATCCTTCGGCGGTATTACCAAACGCCTCTCCATGTATAAGAAAGCACACTCCTTTCGGATCGAGGGTCCCCTGGATCTCATTAAGCAAGTACTCTTGGGCGGAGTTCACTGACTTCCCTTTGACTTATGTAAGGACAGTGGGTATGGTTTGAGGGAGTTAAAAATGTCAGTCGGGCCTTATGCACAGTGATCCTGTTAATAGATAAGTGCATCAAAAAACGAAAGAAAAACGCTTTAAGCAGCTTTAAGATCTACAATTATTTATCTAAAAGCTAATGAACAAATTTTTTTGGATCCTTTTTAATCGAACCTCTGCATGCTTGAGGATCACTGTGTATGTAGTCGTCAGTCTTACAAATTAAAAAAAGTTAAACTAATAGGTATGTATGATTTAGGCAACTCTCTCCTTAAAATGCTGTAGGCCTTGGAAATCTTTCCCAAATCAATCTACTAAGCATTCTTACCCACATCGTTCCAACATTCGTCAATAAAGCTATACACTGTGCTAAATAAATAAAAGTTCTTAAAGCGACAAAGAGGTAATCAAAAACAAAGACAAATGAGTGACTCGACAATTTGTGTGCTAAACTACATTCTCGTCATTTCTTCTATGCGTCTTTAATGACCCGTAAATTTCTTACCGGTATTCGCCCCCTGCCACATCTTCCAACTCTAGTCTGCCAACATATGCATATACGTACGTATTTAGAAAGTGAAGAACAAAGAAGAAAGTAAAAATAGAATAGAACTGCCAGTACGTGGAGTGGAGTGTTGAAAGGGAAGGGAGGGGTAATGCGTCCATTTGCATGTTAACGATGAAATAGCAACAAACTAGAAACTTTCGCAGCGTTAAATTTAGCCACACATTAATGGACCTGCCAACACACAAACACACTACACACTACACTCATACATTCATAAACGAGCGCGCACAATGCATCGCTGAATGCTATAGCGCGGAGGAGGAGGTAGAGCTCCAGAAATAGACAGGACACATGCCGTAAGCATGACTTCAATATGCACACAGCTACACATTCGCCCAGTCAAACATGCATTCATACTACGAGTATGTACATATGTACATACATATACCCAGCAGTATTTGAGGTAAGGGCCTGCAGATTCAGTACGAAAAATACCACGAAAGTCAGAGTTTAGCAATCAATGCTTTAAAAATTTACCAACGAAGCAGTGAATCTTTAAATGCTACTGAAATTTTTCGCTGAACGCGCAGCGAAGATTTCAGAGCTATTGAACTTATCGCTGAACGCGCAGTGAAGTTTTCAAGCCTATTTTATTTTAATAAATGGTAGCTTTCATCGTTTGACTGTTTTCCAGCAGCAGAACTTCTATAATTGCAGGGTCATTTTATGTTGTGGTGTTAGAAGTGTAAATAAAGGAAAAAACGAACTAAATATTTGTTGATTGAAATAATAATATATAATGGAAACATGTAGAATGAGTGGTTTAAGTCAGCTATCGTTCTCCCATGGAAATGTTCATTGCGTGTTCAGGCCTTTTTTCATGCAGGAACTTTGACTTCTCGGTCCTTAGTTATTAGAGAGTTTTTTTTTAACTGCGACTGAAAATAATCATTATTATTTTTTTTTAAATTTTAAAACAACTTTAACTATAGTCACGTATTTGTGTTCGGACATTCTACTGAAATTTACAATGATTTTTATTTTTTGAGTTTAACCAATAAATATTAAAAATAATAATTCATATTTGAGTTTTATTTTTTCGCTCAAAGGAAATTGTTATTGCTTGATTTTTATTTCTTCAGTTAAGAATAATCATCATTCCGATGTATCCTTTTCAGAGGTAGCGACACCATAATAAAAGGAATAATTTCCAAAATTTTCAGGTCAAAGTTCATTCTGTATGGTCTTTTAAATTTTATAAATAATCGTTTGTTAAGTGATATTTAAAACAAAAGTTAATAATAATTATTATCTCTAAGCGAAAAAATAATGATTAAATGCTGATTTAAATTATTTTACTCATAACGATTACCGTCCCTGGCTTTTAGCGCCACCCCTCTATAAAAGCGAATGAGAATATTCAGATTTTGTAATTAAATCTCCACTGAATATTCACTTGGAAATACGTGCGGTTTTCCAGCTGGAGAATACTGCTGGGAACGTATCTATGTACAGGTGTAGTTGTATGAGTGCGTTGGCGTGTGTGTGCGTGTTGGTATTATAAACACATTAATAGCGAAGTAGGTTAAACAAAATTTACAACTCAAATGTGACTCAGCTGAACTTTCCACACTTTTTTTCAAAAACCGATTGCTCGGTGAGTGGAGGGGAGGGGAGGGCAAGCAAGCGTGCCTTGTCTGCAAATATACATTTCTGTTGCGCTCATTTGTGTCATTGCGACAATTGCAAGAGTGCTCTACTGTGGCATGTACAGCCGTCGTGCCGCCCCGCCTCGCCCTGCCCCGTTGCCCCACTGTCCCGCTGTCCGCCTTTACCGACATCAGCACTGCCTTCTGATTGTTGTGTGGCAATGCGGCAAGTGATGTTGGCAAATATGAAATACGAGTGTTACACGACAAATCTACAAACGCCCACACACTGTACGTACAATTGTTAATTCAAATGCAGATACACACACACACATACATTTATATTATGTAAGTACATTCATATGTACATATGTATGCATGTATGTAAATAAACAGCCAAGTATGCATGACAACAAAAATATTTACAAATATTAAAATCCGATGGGACGATGATTGCCAGTGACATGATTTACCACGTCAATGAATGGTTGAGCAATAATTGAATGCCACCGAGGGGCTTCAATTGAATAAAAAGCAAAGGGCTTGCCAAGCTTCTTTCATTAGGACAAGAATGGAGCAGGAATTCTATCATTCAACCGGATGGGAATTGCTTTTTAACGAATTATTGAGTTAAGATGACAAAGCCAAGAATAGCACAGGATAGCCTGATAGAAATATGTACGTATGTACAAATGGCAAGCAGAGACGCCGTACGCTTCAAACTAACTACGACTGGACATTTTGTTCGAATGAAAAAGCTCAGCAAATGATGAGCGCTATGATGAAAAGTGTGGCTTGCACATTAGAAATAAATAGAAATGGTTTGACGAGAAATTTTCGCTTTTTTATTTAAGTTTAAAATGAATTTCTAATTCAGTAATTGCCTTTATTACCCAACAACATCCTTTCATACCGGCAAGCTAGGTTAGGTTGGCTTGATTGAGATCCTAGGGGATCCCTCAAATAGACTAAAAGTGATAAAAAGTTTCACCAAGAGATAGTAAAGAAGATTTAAATCCTACTCGTGATGCACTGTGTTCCGAGTGTTAGTAAGTTTTTCATCCTCGATGAGAAGAAGAACGAAAAGCCGGAGAAAATCAACCGCGATCTGTAGAAGGCTGGGCAGTGGCACAGAAATTATTCAAAATTTGCACTTCATTTTCTAGTTTTGCCGCATTGGCTAATGTGAGACAGAGTCCCGTAAGTACTCCAATTACTGAAATGCTAGCATATATCTGGTCGTTTTTTGCATTGCAATATCAAAGCATGATCACATTCGGTATCTTATTTAGTTCAGGCAATTTTAAAAAAAAAATTTTCTGCCTTAATAGTTTTTTGCTGGTCTTGTTTCTGTTGTGAATTTTAGTGGTATCTTTTCTGAAATTTTCGACAGATGAATATGTATGTACTTATATATTGTTTGGTTGTAGAACGAACAATATTAAGAGCATTGTGAAAATTTTAAAAAGAAAGTACTGAATGCTCCATTATATTGCTCAGGTCGTTACTCAATTGTTTAAAAAATCAATGTTTTTACTTTTTTGAATAAAAAAATCGGTCAAGCATTCGAAAATATTGGAAAAATGAAACTTTCGATTCAAAAGCAGCGAACGCTAGCACGGCACCTACGATTACGTTTGCTATTTTAGTCGGAGTTTTAGCGAAACTTTACAGAGAATCACAGTCACTTAATTCATCCATGACGACAAATCACAATACCACTCATCACTGGTATCTGGAATTTCTTTAGGAATAGTCTTACCCGAGTAAAAAATTCTTTCAGTGTCTCCCCAAGTATTTATTTAGCTTATCGATTTAGGGCATGGTCCTATCATATTTTGTTCTTGAAAAATATACTGTATATCTGGAATTTGTAGTCAATGATTTCAACGACAACGATTCTTTGAAGTTGTTTTCCAACGCCCTTTAGGCCAGACAAAGGAAATGACAAAAAATCATTCCTAAATTTTGACGTTTGTAAGCGTGACAAGGATTGATTTAGATTGCAAAGGAATTGTTCCCAGAATATTCACACACCGTTAATTTAATATAGAAAGCCCCTTATTCAGTCACACATATTTCGAAATTTAGATTTGTAGAAAAGTCGATAGTTTACACCGTAAATATTTTTCTTTGCTTTAATAAAAAATCAATAATTTGGTGATACATATTCCCAACGGAAATCTTTATTTTTTCTAACATTTTTTAAGAACCCTGTAAAGGAAAACAATTTTGAAAATAGCGTTCCTTTATTAAGTTAACGATATGTTAACAAACGAATTATAATTTTAAGTAATTTAAAATTGGCCTGCTCTTAAAGCTTTTGATTTTAGTTTCTAGCAATAAGTATGCAACTAAATCAACTCAACTCAACTTGATCAACTAAGCGTCATCCGTAGGGCAAACCTCAACGCCGACGAGGGATTCGTACAAGATTAGGATATGATTTGCATATATTTCATCTTGTAAATGGTCCGAGATCGAATGATGAACATTTGCGCTGAACCCAGCGCGTAACAGACTTATATATCAATATAGCCTTGTTTCTTGGCTTTTACTGCTACTGCAGAACTGAAAGCAACCAAACGATCAAACACTTTTGCAAAACACATTTCCATACATAGATACTACATACCCACTTAAGAAGAGATACATTTGTTTATCAAAAGCAAATGGCAGAAAGGCAAAAAGGAGAACTCATGAAATAATCAAGTACCGACAAACAACAACAATAAAAGTAACAAAAAATATACACAGAGGCCAGAACAAGAACGGAATGCTCGAGCAGAATGGCTGCAAAGAGCTGCAGCTGCAGCATGGCTTTATTGCCAACAAAGCAATCAGCACAATTGCCAGCAGTCAACGCACCCCTGCACTCGGGAACACCTACAAACATACATACAAACACTTTCATAAATAGAATTGCCATTGCATCCACTGAATCCACAAAGCATCAACAAATTTTTCCTTTAACATAACTGTGTGTGCACTTTGCAAAAAAAAAAAAAATCAGGTCGAATCCAGGTGAACATCCAACGATATATGCATGCATATGTATGTATGTATGTATATATGTATATACGTATACATATCTAGCGTAAATAGGCGCCATACTGAGTTGCTGACGTTGCGATAGCAGTTTGCCAATTCAATATGTACGATTGGCTAAATGATTACAAACATTTTGGATATCGTAAAGCAAACAGCAGAAACAAAAAATGAAAGTAAATATAATTTCGTTATGAGCTGAAAATAAATGCTGGCGTTCGCAGAATTCTATGTAAGAGAGACATATCTTTAAGTCTTCAACTGTAGGTACATTGGATCGGAAGAGGAAATTATCGGATCATGCAACTGACTACCCTACAAGAAAAGGACTTTTTGAAGTGAAACTTCTTTAGCGGCGGTTGGTTGGTTGGGAGTAAATTGGCAAATTCAGCGGAAATTGCACACGGAAATGGTGCAACGGAAATGATGCAACGGAAATGGTTCAACGGAAATGGTTGGGGCTGAAACAAGTACTTCTTGTGCGTATATGGTATGAATTTAACAAAAAACTTGCTAATAAAAGGTTAGAGGATAAGACTTAGAAATACCAATACAAGAATGAGAGTGAAGGTGAGTACGTACATAGATAAAGAAAATTATAAAGGCAAAGGTAAAAATAAAATCAAAAACAAAGATGTGCAAAGATAACGATAAAAACGAAGACCAAGATAAATTTAAACAATTTACTTATATATATAAGGGCAAAGGTGAAGGGGAATATGTAGCTGTAAAAAAATGATGAACATAAAAGTAAAGACAAAAAGGAGGATGAGGATACCGAAGAAGAAAGATTAAAATTAAGGTAATTAAAGAGGAAAGGCTATAGAGAGGGACACAGAGACTCAATGTGGGACCTATTTGGGGATTTTAGAGATTTTTGGGATTCTCGAGACATCGTTAAAATAATGGATATATTTTATCGGTTTTGTTATCGATATTTTTATTGATTTTGATATCGAAATTTTTATCGGTATTGTTATCAATTTTGCTATCGATATTTTCGGGACTTATCGATATTTTTATTTATTTATCGATTTTGTTATCGATATTTATCGATTTTGTTATCGATATCTATCGATCCTTTTATCGATATTTATAGATTATTTTATGGATATTTGTCGATTTTGTTATCGATATTTATCGTTTTTGTTGTCGATATTTATCGATTTCGTTATCGATATTTATTGATTTTTTTATCGATATTTGTCGATTTTGCTATCGATATTTATCGATTTTGTTATCGATTTTGCTATCGAAATTTTTATCGAATTTTTTCATCGAGTTCGTTATCGATAGTTTTATCGGTTTTGTTATCGATATTTTATTGGATGTTACTATCGCTTTTGTTATCGAAAGCGTATAAAGATAAAAATGAAGATAAAGGAAAACAAAATAATAAAATAAATGTGATTAGAACGAACAGGGGTAGAGGTAGGGATCTAAATAGAAAAAAGACAAAAAATATAACCTTAAGCAAGAGCAGATGTATCTATGTATGTATATATGTATGTACGTATATTGGTTATGAGACAAACTAAATATGTAACGTAAGTTTCACTTCTCCAGGCCCAGGCGCACGTACTTTTTTTTATAATTTTTAACTTTTAATATTTTTCAGAATATACATTTTTTGAACGTTGGCGTATCAAATGAAAGCTTTTGGGTCTTTCTGATTGGCCGGAGCAGAGAGCTTTCCGATACAACTCTGCGTTAAACTGGTTTTCAAACGAGTTAAATGATTTAACTGGTTCAACTTTCCAACAACAGTTGCGTGCGATTTAACTTGTTTATGAACATGTTTTGTTCATTTAACTGGTTCAAGCCCATTTAACATGTTTAGCTCGTCAATTTGAACGTAGAGTTAAAGTTACATGTTACTTCAGAAAACGGCCCTAAGTATGTTTTTAAATGGTATTTTAAAAGTTATAAAAATTACTTTCCTGCTATAAAATTACTTCGTTTTGGGGGATTTATACTGCGGTAACTGTGAAGAGTACTCTGTGTTTTGCTTGTATAGCAATAAATAGGTTATAGTGACCCGATCTTTGTTCATTATACTGTAAAATTTCTGTTGATAATGAGTGAAAATAGCGCGAAATTTCATATTTCTATTTAGCTGCATAAATGGGGGAGTTACAACGAAAAATCTCATATCTGACCAATCAGTTGTATGGGAGCTATATGTTATAGTGGTCCGATTCTTCTGGTTCCGACAAATGCTTAAGTCATTATAAAAATACACTCTCTTATCAAATTTCATCCAGATATCTCGAAAACTGAGAGACTAGATTTCACACAAACATACAGACAGACGGATAGACGGACATGGCTAAATCGACTCAGCTCGACGTTATGATCATATAAGGGGTATACATTTTAAGGGGTATATCTCCTCTTATTCTGGTACTTACAAAAATCGGACCAAAGTTATCATACCATTTTGTGCTCATGAAAGGTATAAAAAGTGGTTTTTTTCTGAACTAAAATTTCCCACAGGTAGTTAAAACATGAAATAATTTGAAATATTTAAAGCTGTGCCAGCACTGAATCTACAACAATTTACAAATTTAAATTCACAAAAATGCAACCATGATTGATATGAGACTCTTTTTTTCCAAGTTTTGGTGCTTTTTGAGACTCAAAAGTTGGCAACACTGATTCCAGATAAGTCAGAAAATTTAGCCATTCTATCAAGTCCCAAATGTTAAAAGTATTGTCTTCATTCCTTTTTATATTAAACTGTGCCGCTTAAAAAGTCGACGCTTGCTCTCTCTTTGCATTCTCCAGCTGCTGTTTGATTGTTTTTGGCATGGAAACCAACTTATGTGAGTGCCAATGACAAATGATAAACACGTTGACGTTCGTGCTTCTTTTTTGGTTTTTTAGTTTTGCCAAAGTCACCTGTCCAGCACTGAAGTTTTGCCAAGGAAACGGAAGCAGCAGACAAAGTCCGGTTGCTACGTTTTTATTCGACAACAACAGCAAAAAGGAGTGTCACACGAAGTGTTTTTCTTGTTTGCCCTCAGTCTGGGTTTTAGCAGCTTTCTCAAAGCAAATAAGTGCCCATGTACATAGGTATGTATGTATTTATGTACATTGCAACTAAATACATATCGTCGTTTAAAGTACAAAACCGCGTATCAACAAAATGCAAAACCGCGCATGTGAGGTTGCATAAATTATTTTCTAGAGAGTAAAAACACATTTTTTTTTTAATGGTTCTCTTTTTTATAAAGCAATCGCATTTCTGGCTAGTATATTTCAGGACGAATGGATAAGGACTGAGCCAAGAGCTTGTGCGAGCAAATCCAATTTTTGGCAGCAAATGTCAGTTACGCGGTTTTGTACTTTAAACGACACGTCGATATGTATGTATTGCTTGTTATTTAGTATCGTCTTAAGTCTACTGTTTTTACAACACACACACACATCTATTTTTTTGATTTACCATTTGTGCTTGCGTTTAGGTATGGCCAACTAAATAGTCCATAGCTTTTGGGAAAAAAGGCAAGTTCGCTTTAAGCATTTAGGAAAAAATCAAAAACATCGAGTTTCCTAAGCGTGTAAAAATAGTAAGCACTCAAACTCAAAGGAAAATTATGGTAAGCTGCTACTTTTTCACTTATTTTCTTTTACTTAAATATATTAAAAATAATCAGCAGGCGATTTAATTTGTGTACTAAATACTTCAGATTCGGAGAGCTCTATGAACTGAGAGCGAACTGGACCTAGCACCACCACACAGTTCTTTTAGCTAGTCTAGCTAGCTATGCTGATGTAAAGAAATTAAAAATATTTTGTTAAGCAATCTATGCTGCTTTTGAGAAGAAATTTAAATGACTTTGCAGAGTCACAAAGCAAAGATTCTGATAAGTCAAAACTGAATAACATTTTGTATCAAAAGCGTACAGAAGTGGCTCATAGAGGCACTAAATGTAAATTTATGGCGTTGTTGTAAAATAATGTATTTTATTTGAAAATTTCTTAAGTTAACTATTTACAAAAACTGTGTATCTTTTAACACAATTGACACTTCGTAAAACGTTTACTACTAGAAAAGTACAATACCACTTTTGTAAGACGAAGTTCTGATTGGCCTTTGAAGCTTTAATTAATTCTTGAATCAGTGTTTCAGTTCTTAAAAGTGTTCATCAAGAAGAAATCTTTATGAACTTCGTGTCTAAAATGTAACCTTTCGTGTTACACTGGATCATAAATTTTAATTTTGATTTTGTTATCCAGATGCCACTATCCAATTTGTATGTAGAATCGCTCGCTTATTTGGAAAATTGAGTTAACTTTTTTTTGCATGGATAAGTTTTCGGGGTATTTGCAATTTACCGTTATTCAGCCTAAAAAAAGTGTGGTTCCACTTAATTAGGTACATATATATTTCGAACTAATTAAATAATCGTAATACGAGATACGGAAAATTAAAGAAAATAAAATTCTCCATAAACCATATATACACCTTTTTCCGATAGGACTAATAGTTCCTGACAAATTAATTATGTAATCATTCCGAACTTTTGTTTTTTTTTTGAAGGAAAAATGCAAAAAATTCTAACTTTAACCGGGAAAAAGTAAAAATATAACATTTTCTGTGTAAATGTTTTGCACTGTTCCTTTAGAAAAAAAAATGGAGCTACCAACGAAGAAAATCGATGGATAAATAAGAAAATAAAATTTGGTCAAATGAAAATGCGCAAGGATTTTTTTGTATGAAAAATGAGCAGAAAATAGTGTTACTCATACGCAACGTGCACGTGAGTAGGTATAGTTTTGCGTCGAAAAGAAGAGATCTCAGAAATGATTAATTAATTTCTCAGAAATTATCAGGGCTATCGAAAATTTATGTATGTGTGGTTTATGCAGAATTTTATTTGCTTTCCTCTCCCGTATCTCGTATTACGATCATTCAATTGGTTCGTCAGATATACGTGATTAAGTGAAACCACTATTTTTTTAAGCTGACTAACGGTAAATTTCCAATATCTCGAAAAGTTATCCATAAAAAAATCTTATCTCGATTTTCCGATTCACCGCGCAATTATACATAGGAATTGGATAGTGGCATCTATAGAACATTTTGCTGGTGTAAGACAAGACTAAAAAGTAGAAAATAAATAAAATAAAATAAAACTTTTTAATAGATATACCACGCTTTTATAAATGGACTAAAAAGTAGAAAATAATATTTCTCAGTCCCATAGAATTTTTTCCTGACAACTTTTGGTTTTGAAATTTTAGCAAAGGGCATTATACGTGGAGCTCATGCAATACAAAGCATTAGATTTAATTGACAATAGTTAAACTACACAACATAGACCGACCTAAAATTTCTACAGCGAAAGTACAAGTTTGAGATCGATTTTAAGCGGTCGTTATTTATATAACCACATACATATGTACGTATGTTACTTTTCATATTAATTCAAGTGTATTACATGCGCCCCACGCTTTTCATTTTCAATCTCACAATTTGTTTATAATTACTTATGCTAAAATTTCAAAATCAAAGGTTATCAAAACAAATTCTATGGGACTGAGAAATATTATTTTCCACTTTTAAGCCCATTTATAAAAAAGCGTGGTATATTAATAAGTTTTTTTTATTTTCTACTTTTTAGTCTTGTCTGTATAAAATTTTGCAAACAGATATTAAAATAATTTAACTTGCAGTGAAAAGAGAACAGAAGATTATTGCGAAAAATATACCACACAAATATTTGCGAAAATACACATTAGTACAAATAAGGTTCTTATTCTTATTATTGGTATTTGCGCAAATATTTTTGTGGTTTATTTTGTGCATATGCAAGCAAAATGTTTTGTGCTCACGTTTAGTATGTACATACATGGTCGTATTAAGGCGGTGGGGTTGTAGGTGTCCTGAATATTGGGAAATACAGTAATCTTCTATTAAAAATTTCAGCAAATTATTTTTCGTGATTGAGATAAAGAAAAATATTTGGGTATTCACACAATTGGGATAAATACGATTTGCACTAAATATCGGCAAATACTCAATCGTGTGTCACTGCCTTTAAACTTGTATTTAAAGAAAGAACTATAAAAAACTAAAAAAAAATAAATAAAAGCAAGAATTGTATTTCAAAACTTGTCAAAATTTGGTGCGGCTATAATTTTTTCGACTACTGTAGCACAATGCCACCTATATTTGTCTAACAAACAAAATACGGGCAGGAATTTAAAAATTTCAACCCTTTTTGTGTGAAATATTTTGCTTTTATCAGTAGTTTTCTTTTAATCAATCTATGTTTAAATAAAAGTGAAAATAAAAAAATATTTTTTCGGAACCCCGCGAAAAAAAATCCTGGCTACGGTCCTGTGTACATACATACATACGAGCACCAATTAATTTCATTTAAAGAAATGGCTTGTCGTCCATTTCCGCTGTAGCGTAAGTAGTACATATTTTTAGGCAAAATATTTAACTACTTCCAGCGAAGCCTACCATCAGGGTTGATGTCTAGGCTTTTGTATAGGAATTTTGATTATATTCTATAATTATATGCAAGTTGATAAAAGCGTTGTATTAAAATTATAATAAAAATCCGCGATGCACGACCTCTTAAACTTCACATTAACAGGTCTATTCTGCACGTTACCGAAGATTTTGTGATCGGAAAATTTTATTACCAAAAAATGTTACCACTTCTTGTCACCGCGATTCTAGGTACGTTGGTAATGGAGTGAAAATATTCAGCAATTCAGCTATGAAGATTTGTGGAAATTCCTGTATTGCATATTTCACGGGGCAATATTTTGTTACCAGCTTATAAGATGGTAACCAAATTTACCGGTTACAAGAGAGCACAGAATGCGAAAAAGGTTTAAAAAATTTACAGACACTTTAATTACCGGTTACAAAATTTATGTAACCAGCGCAGAATAGACCTGTAAGGGTTGCGCTTTTAAGAGGCACCTTTTGACATCCCCCGGAGGTATTGAAGGGGAGGGACTATTAAAAAAAAAAGTTATTTTGAATCAGTCTAATGTACATATGTATTATGTATGTAAGTCTGTACGTGTGTATCGGATGACGGAATTTAGGTCAATAGAAGACGTTCAAGTTCGTTGTGAATTCGCTTTAAAGTATGTCAAAGTTGTTTCGAGATATTTAAATATCGCCAAACTCAAATACAGCGGCACGGGCACTCATAATCACAAATATTATGTACGGAATGAATGCAGTTCAATCAGCCACTACATTCTATGCAGAGCCGATTTTCCTAGTTTTTCGTATTTCCAATCCACATCGCCGCCGTCACTGCCGTCACCGTTCCTCGCCGTTTCTCAAATCGTAGTTTAATCTTTTTTGGACGCGCTGCCAAAAGTAGGAAAAAGTTAAGTATAATACTTTACATACTTACACATTCGCATACATGGAGCATATTTATTTACACATGAGCATTTGCTTTTGTTTTAGTTAATGTTTTTGTTTTTGTTTTACAATATTTGCATTTTTATTCAAAAAGTTTGTGCTGCGCGTTGCGGGCGAGCGAAAATTTGCAGCGATGGCGAACAATTTTGCCTGACTTTGCATTTTTGCACGCAATCGTATGCACACACACACACCGAAATGCGCATACGATTTTGTAAAACTAGTTCATCACATTTCGAAAACAAAGAGGCACTTGAAAGTTTTGGAATTAAAATGTTCATAATAAAATGGAATTTCATACTCTAATTTCAAATATTTACCAAATCTAAGCGAAATTGGTAGCCGCGATTCGAAAGCGTTTAAACGCGTGTAATAAAAATCCGCCATAAAACTAATCTCGCTAAAATACAAATAAAATAAAAACTTGGCCAAACTAAAATTTAGCGATGAAATTAAAAGGCAATGCTTTCTGCCACATTTTGAGCTACATATTTTCCGCACGAAAAATCAGTAACATAGTTACATTAAAAATGAAAGCCCGCGGAAAATTGTGGGAAATCAAATATGAAATAA
>NW_023462661.1:0-17751 GCF_013731165.1 Rhagoletis pomonella
AAACTGTGGCTTCAGCTATTTTTGAAAGCTACATATTAATATATGGCCCAATGAATTCTATCAGGACTGATTTAGGAACAGAATATAAGAATGAAATTTTTGCAGAACTTACAAAACTTTTAAATATAAACCATATTTGAAATATTTCACGTTTTTACATAATATTTCATATTTCATCTTTATTCAGTCTATGATTTACAATCTTACAGACTAGAAGTAGGCTTAAAAGTATTAACGGTGACTAGTATATGTACAATTACGAAAATAGGTTTCAAGAGATAATTTAAAAAGACTTCTTGGAAACGAAAAGTCGATATCGAAGCTCTTTGAGATATTGTTAAATTCCACAAGGCCTCGAAAAATAGGCGCAAAAGATGAGTAGTTAGTCCTAACGGCAGGAACGTAAAAGGGGATGTGAGAGCGAAGAGTTCTGAGAGGCACATTAAAGGTAACCTGCTCAAGAAGAGATGGGCAGTCAATGGAGCCAGAGATAAGATCGAAGAGAGTAATTGGGTACGCCTTCTATTTTCCAATGAAAGCAAATTTATTAGTTTACACCGGGAGTAATATGAGGGAATCGGATCTGAGAAGTTAAGAGAAGCGAGGGCAAATCGAATAAACACCTTTCGAACTCGCTCAATCCTAGAGGCGTGACAATTATAAATAGGGCTCCATATAATAGAGGCATACTCAAGTTTAGATCGTACTAAGGAATTAAATAATACTTTCCGAGTGTAAGGGTCTCTAAAATCCTTGGCATATCTACGAATAAATGCTAAATTACTATAAACTTTTGGGAGTAAATGACACACATGATTTATAAATGAAAAATTCGAGTCAAACACAACACCAAGATCAACAAATTCACTAACAGAAGTGAGCTGATGGTTTACGAGGTAGTAATTTGAAGTAAGGGTATTTTGAGATTTAGATAAGGTCATCTTAAAGCACTTTTTTACATTCAAAGACAGTTTATTATATTCACACCAATTTAAAAGACGATCTAAATCTTCCTGAAGAAAGAGAACATCAGATGAGGAGGATATTCTACGAAAGAGTTTTAAATCATCGGCATACAATAAAAAACTGGCGTGTTTGAAACAGGAGCTAATATCGTTTATAAACAGGACAAACAATAGGGGGCCAAGAATGCTACCCTGGGGTACACCTGATGTTACAACAAAGTGATTAGATTTACAATCATCAATATGAACAGACAGAGTCCTATTTGTAAGGTAGGACTTTAGCCAAGCTAGGAAATTAGAGTGAACACCAATGCACTCCAACTTGTGTAGCAATAATAGGTGTGGTACCTTATCGAAGGCTTTAGAAAAGTGCGTATAAATGGTGTCTACCTGCGAGCCATCTTTGCAGGAAGAAACACAAAATTCTGAAAAAGAAGCTAAATTAGTGACCGTTGAACGACCAGCTACAAAACTCAATCATTCTTTTGGCAAGAAAAGAGAGTTTAAATTGTATCACTTTTTCGAATAGCTTTGAGCAGACAGACAGTTTCGAAATAGGCCTATAATTTGTGATATCGTTTCTATTTCCAGATAATACAACGCCTAATACTGTATTTACAACTTTAACGCACGAGTTGCGAAACGGAAAGATAGACCCGATATATAACGTTGAAAACTATGCGAAAGAGGTTAAATACCGTATGCAAAAATCACATGCAATAGCCAAAGAATTAGTCAATAAACATAAAGTCCGTAACAAAGACGTATACGATAGAAACTCTCGTCCAGTACAAATAAAAGAACACGATCTTGTTCTAATACAAAAAGAGCCCAGAGTCAAACACGAAAGCATATATCAAGGGCCACACGCTGTACAAAAAGTAGATGGTGTAAATGTTACGGTTTTCGACACAACCAAAAATAAATTAAAAACGGTTCACAAAAACCGCATCCAAAAGGTCACATAACTTACTTTTTAATGAATTTATTTAAAAACGCAAGTAACATTCAAATTTGACACAACATGAATCAGTCACGTCACACAAGATATACAGTAAAACCTCTCCTAACGGACACCTCTATTACGGACATCTCCCTTGGGCGGACATTTTTTCCTACACCAAGTTCTAAGTATAAATTTCAGAACAAATTACTCTCTCTTAAGCGGACACTCTCTTGGCCGGACGCGGACAGTTATTTTGCATAAAATTGACACAAAAAACTCTATTGAGCGGACGCGAACCTCTTATCAACGGACATTAAGATGTCTTTTCATAACAAATCAAACAAAAACCTCCATTGAGCGGACGCGAACTCCTCATAGGCGGACTACTAAATGGAAAAAGGGGACTTCCCGCATAAAATGTGATTGTTATTTAGTTTGGTTTGCGCAGTGGTTTAGGTTCGTTATTTGAATTATCAGAAACCCTTGGAGAATCCAATTCCAGTTCTGATGAATTTATAACAATAGATAATAATAAATACTTGGACCGAAAATTTAGATTTCTGGTTGGATTTTGTTACTGATAAAAACATGAAAACTATTGATAAAAAAGGTACTAACACTGAAAAAAATTTAAAATAAAACTTACGTCAATCGACAATTTCCCAGTTCTTTATGTAATGAATCTATGGTTTTATGTAGTTTATAGACTGAAATGTAATATTTATTATACCCGAGCGCACTTGTGCACAAGGGTATATTAATTTTGTTCACATAACGGTTGTTTGTAACAGCCAAAACGAATCGAGATAGATATAGACAAATGTATACATAAATGATCAGGATGAAAAAATAAATCGATTAAGCCATGTCTGTCTGTCCGTCCGTCTGTCCGTCTGTCCGTCCGTCCGTGTACACGATAACTCGAGCAAAAATTGAGATATCTCAACGAAATTTGGTATGTAGGTTTCCCTTTATCCAAGGTAGGTTGGTATTGAAAATGGGCGAAATCGGACTGTACCCACGCCCGCTTCCCATATAACGGTAATTTCCAGAAATACGAAAACTGCGATATTTTAGTAACTACTGAAGATAATTCACTCAAAATTGATATTTACAATAATTTTCAAACGAAAAATAAGAATATTATAAATTTTTGGAAAATGGGCGTAGCCACGCCCACTTATGGTTACATGTGTATATCTTGGTAACCGCTACACCAATTTCTGCCAAACTTGGCACAGTTGTTGGTCTTGACACAGCATACTAAATGGCCTAAAATTTAAAAAATCGGACAATAACCACGCCCACTTCCCATATAACGGTAATTTTCGGAAATACGAAAACTGCGATATTTTAGTAACTACTGAAGATTATTCACTCAAAATTGATATTTACAACAATTTTTAGACGAAAAATTAGAATATTATAAATTTTTGGAAAATGGGCGTAGCCACGCCCACTTATGGTTACATGTGTTTATCTTAGGAAATACAAAATCTTCGATAAATCAGTAAATATTGAAGCTAATTTATTCAAAATTGATGTTTGCGACAATTCTTTACCAAGAAATACGTTTATGGTAAAATTTTGGAAAATGGGCGGGGCACCGCCCACTTATGATCACATATATGTATCTCGGTAACCGTTCTACCAATTTGTACCAAACTCGGCGTGGTTATTGTGCTTGCCACATGAAAGCAAAGCATTGAAAATTATTGAAATCGGACTAAAATTACGGCCGCTTTTCATATAACGGTAAATTTCAGAAATGCTTGAAACCTTAATATTTCGAAATTGAAGGACGCTAATTTACTCAAAATTGATACACCCCGGCTTACCATCTAGCGGTAGGTTTCGGAAAGGTGAAAAAACATATATATAATATTTGCGCCGGGTATTTAATGTTCGCTCGGCCCGAACTTAGACTTTCTTACTTGTTTTTATTTTGTTATTACTTAATATGTACTTACGCACATAAATGAAATATGCACTTTTGAAAAAATACATGCACATTTCTGTTTGAACGATGTAATATCAATACCTTTATTTAAATAAGAAATAGTGACTATTCAATTAATTAAAACATTAAAAAATTCTAAAATAAGCTTCCCTTCCATTGAGCGGACACCTCTCTTGGGCGGACAAAAAATGACTGACGGTGAGTGTCCGCCCAAGGGAGGTTTCACTGTATATACAAACTATTATTATTGTTCGAATTACTCTGTATAACTAGTTAAAATATATACATGTGTACAATGCGAAATAACTCATGAATTGCCATGTAAACCTATTTTGAAAGAAAAATCTTTTATTTGAAATGAATAATACTCAAAAATAAAGTATATTTAGATGTATGTATACTTTCAAATTTTGGCTTAATACACTATACACATAAGTATTTTCATATGGCATTAATTTAACACAAGTCAAAAAATTTAATCTGTATTAATTTTTAAACATATAGTTATGTAATTTCATATTTACAAAATTACAAATTCATATATTGTACACGATTAGCAAATCAAAAAATTATTTAACTACTACTTAATTATACTCTTTAATATAAAATTGATATTTTAAAATTAACGCAATTAGCTAAGTAGATATAATAATGTGGTCAATTATTTAAAATACGTTTTGAACTCTTTATTACAGCCGAAAGTCGATATGGACGAACGAGTTAAAAGGGGAAGGAAACATACTTACAATATTATTAATAAATATCTCGTTCCTCCCTATCAATTTTGCATTGCCCTTGAATCGAACGATTCTTGCAAGCGTGATCACCTTGCAAAAATCTTTTCTCAAGGAGGGTGATGTAATGGCATCGCTAACAATACGGCAGCACTATTCAGCGCTGTCGTAATGTTGGTAGCCCTGATGGAACATACGTTCCACAGGTACATAACCCGAGTGAAAAAACGAATGAAGAGTCATTCCGATATAGACATTAATTTGGTAAGGTTGTATCACGCAACGAAAAACGGAAATAAAATATAATTAAATTTAACTTAAAGAAATTGAAGTCGTTTTTGCAAGTTTTACAAGCGAAAGTAGTTGCGCGAGTGTAAATTAACTCTATTGAATTTATATAACGCCAACCCACAGCTAACAGCCACGAGGCTACTGATTTTCGCCAGAGGAGGCGGTTTACGTGAAACAACAGCAGCAGCGGCCGCAACTAACTAAGGCCCCTATTATGAGTTGCATTCGATTTTCGACTGTGGTCGAAAGTGCTGAGCGAAAGAATTTTCATTTGGTATTATGGCGCTCATTCGATGAAGAATAGCGCTATTGTGAATTTCGCTCGTTTAGGTTGTTCACAATAGTATATTTTTCACCGCTGAGAAGCTTTGTTTACAAATCGAGCAAACCAAATAGTGTGCTTATACATATTTATGTAAATTTGTTCTAATTAAAATGAAGTAAAAAAGCAAGTTTATAAAAACGTAGTAAAATGGGTACAACGGAGTTCTGGTCAACGATTCGTCGGAGGATGAGAGCTAAGTAAACTGGCCAGGAGTAGCAAATGTTTAAGAGAGTTTAAGTTTATTAGTCTTTCGAATATATTTTGATATAAAATATATTTAAGAAATTTGTCTACAGATTCATTAAAAAGTTCCTACCATCTAAAGAAGTGTTTGTGAGCCAAATCTATTTAAAATATTTTAAAACTATCAACAGCGCTACGATTTTGTTCTCAGAGATCGCGCCAACAGAGTATTGGGATTTTCTTTCACAAGTAAAACCAGCCTTTCGAGTTTGTGTTTAGTATTCACGATGTTGGAACTGCATGAAATTAATAAAAATTGTTTAAAATAAGTGTCTAGCCGCCAAAATGTAAGAAAACATATACAAAATCATACATTTTTCACAATTTTCTAACACTTCGCAACACCATCGAAAGCAAAATTCTGTTCGACAGAAAATTCGATACTCAACGAAAATTTCGACACGCTTGCATAGCTCATAATACGAATTTCACTTTCGATCTTCGATAGCCAGCGAAGATCGAAAATCGAATGCAGCTCATAATAAGGGCCTAAGGCTTCATCCGGGGAGTAAGGTACACTCGAGCACCAGGAATACCCTTTCCTTGTACGTAAAGACTCCGCCGACACCAGTAGCGGATTTCTGGCCGACATAAGAGGCGTTCTGGTAAGTAGAGGGGTTAGGGGCATATAGTGTTGGTAACAGGTGCTAAGGGTAAAACGGCACGAAAAGTATATATGTATGTATGTATGTATAATGTTTGAATTTGTCATTCTAATTTTAGTCAATAATGTAATATGTATTATTTGTTTTTTCTGTTTTTGTAATAATCAGCTTAAATCTTGTATTTATGTGCATAAGTATGTATGTATATATGATTAAAAAATTAAATGAATGAATTGCGTAAAAAGCAAAATCTTTTTAGCTTATGTAAAATGTTCGTTATGGAGCAATGTGGGAGTAGGCTTCCATTACTTAATAAGGAGGCATTCGGGAGTATAGACGATCTTTTATTACTCGTACAGGAGGCTTCCGGGATGACTCTTATGACAGTACTCCCTTACTACTCGTTCGGGAGGAATGTGGGATGTTTTCTATGTGCACTCCGTTGTTGTCTTTTTGGGAGGTAACTATGGGAGTATTCCCGTATTGCTCCATTAGAAGGTTTGTGGGACGATAATTCTGTGTGTACTCCCCGATTGCTCGTTTAGGAGGTAAAAGGGATTACTCCCCCTCCTAGGATGCTCCCAAGTTCTACTGGGGAATAAAAGCAAAATTTAATATTTTCCATGATTCAATTTGCTCAGAAACCAGTTTTGTCGCTCCCTCTTGACAAAATCGTCTCCCTTAGCAAGGCAAAGCTTTTGTAAGGGAGTTAAGGGAGTGTCAAAACTCGAATGTCACTAGTGAACAAACCTTTAATTACACAGGTTTACAGCAAAAATGTTCAATGAATGCCAATATCCAATTCCTATAAAGAATTGCGAAAAAAGCCGACTGACCATCAGAAGTACGACGTCAGCGTGATAAAAAAACGACGTCGTAACAATCAAGCGCAGAACTTGAATTTGGTATATACAAAATTTCAATGTTCGGCGTTGCAAATAAACCATTTGTTTGCGCAACACTCTAAAACAGCTGATGAGTAAGTGACGCATTTTATCGAAAACGAGAAATCAAAATAGTAATTAGTTACGTTTGTTTACTCATTTCCAGTAAAATCCAGTAAAAGTTTTTACAAATTTTCATGTTTTGGCGTTTTCGTACGCAAAAGCGCTTGTGCGGGAGTCAAATTTGCAATCAAGTGAAAATTTCGTACCAGATGAGGAGCCGGTTAGTAGTTTGTGTACAAAAGATTTAAAGTGTAAATTAAAAGATTGGGCACTAAAGTACAGACCTGGTAGAGAGGGTTGCAATGATTTGCTTGGAATTCTTGCCGAACTTTACTATTAGATGTGTACCTCCAGGATTCTATTCCCACTTTGGTATTGAAAATCAGTTAATGTCTATGTCTAATTAGTTTTCCGAAGCGATGAAATAGTTTTCGACATTAATGTGGATGGAATACCCCTATTTAGAAGCTCCAGGGTTCAGCTATGGCCCATTTTGATTAGAATCGTTAACTCTAAGATAACTTCTATATTACCCATTGGAGAATATATTGGAAAGCAAAAGCCGAGTGATTTAGACGTTTATTACTTGATTTTGTTGAAGAAATGACTCGCCTATCACAAACTGGAATTTGCATTGAAAACAAAACAGTTCGCCTTACATTAAGAGCTGGGGTTGCGATGCCCCAGCTACTTCATTTATATGTGGCACAGTTGGGCACACATCCTCTTACGGTTGTTCCAAATGTACGCAAGTAGCGAAACAAATTGATCACGTTTTAACTAACAGTATAGATTCCGGCCCACTGATTTCCGTTGAAGATTTTAAGAAAAGGCGGCTAAAACTCACTAAAACACGGAATTTCGGCAATTTTTCCTCTATACGGGTATTTTAGTACTAAAAGGAAGCATTCATAATGAGCTTTATTATGAATTTCTCCTACTGCACTACTCATGCAGATTATTATCATGCCCAAAAAGCTACGAGCGAAATATAAAACTTTGTCAGGATATGCTGAAGCTGTTTGTGCAAAAATTTTCCAGAAGTGTTCAAGGAAAATAGCGTAAGTTTTAATCTACACAGCCTTTTGCATCTCACAGACTGTGCATAACAATTCGGAATTTTGCAAAATTTTTCAGCTTACAACTTTGAAAATTACTTGCAAATTTTAAAAAGTTACGTTAAAAAACCCGCACATATACTGCAACAAATTTACACCAACGTTTCCCGCGAAAAGCCTAATATACAAACTCAACAAGAAGGATTTTTAGAAGAAAAAAATCGAATAAAGTTTGTCACGTCGGAATATATTTTTAGCGTCGATTTTCCCGACAACTATTGTTTTATCGAGCCTAATATACCCTTCCATATAGCAGCTTTCAATAAAGAAAAAAAACTTGTAATAGGAAAGCGACTTTTAAATCCAACGGCGTTTCTTGAGGAACCTATAGATTCATTAAAATATTTAGGAATATGTTTGATCAATTTAAATCGCAGCAGCATAGACGAAAGTTTTCTTCTATCCCAAATCAGATGTAAGTGCATAGGTTTACCTCACCAGGATAAAATTGTCTTGATTCCAATCTTACCAGGCTGCTTTTGAACTCAATAAAAATTTAGTATTTATTTAAATGTACAAATAACTAAGCATTATAATTTATTTATTTATAAGCGGACCCTCAAAAATGGAAAAACGGCCATCAAAGTACGTTAAACGCACGAAGACAAACGTGGAAACAAAAGGTAAATATTGAAAATTAAAATGTACTTTTATTACAAATTCATTATTTTTGTGCAGATGAAAACCGGTGTGAGAATTGCGTGAGACTGGAAGAAATATTTGAAACATAAATAGATGAGAAAATTTCAGGAAATAAAAGGTATGTATGTATATAAACCCTTGTGAGAATATTAAAAAAAAAAACTTTTACTTCTATATTTTCAGATTCAATATCTCAACTTCATTCATTCGTAACAGAGGAACTAAAAAGTAGTATGCACTTTTTAGATTTTTATGATATGAAAAAATTAAAACTACATTTTTTTCAGATTTTTCAGATTCGACCACTCATCAAAATACAGTTGTGATGGAAGCATTGGCTGAACAAAATGTTCTTATTAAAAAGCTATTAAATCAAGAAACAGAGAGCTCAACCATATCGGGTGTATTCCCCATAAAAGACGGCGACACGCTCAAAGAATTGGTTGAAGATATAGACGAATCCAACACCAAAAGCTATGTAAGCACTTTAGCAAATGTTTTAACAAGTGTACATATTTCGACAATAATTTTTCGTTCTTTAACAAAAACAATAGAAATCCAGATTTCAAACTTTGTTCAAAATTTAAAACAATACAACAAATTTTCATCAAAATTTCAAGCTTTTTAAATTTTGCACAAAGATTGAAACTTGGATTTATATGGTTTTTGTTAAAGAACGAACAATTCTTTTATAAAAACAAAATTAAAATTAAATAAAACAAATTATTATCGAAATATTGTTGGGCTGCTACTATTTTGACCGCTGTCACTTTTGTTCCTTAATATTATTTTGTTCCTTAATATTTAATATTAATATTAAATTAAAGGCAAAGTGTGAGCAAATTTTCTGTTAATTTCTTAAAATTCCACACTCTTGTAAGGCAAAAAAGGCACCTTTTATGCCTTTTGAAGCTTTGTCATGGGAGATGGTTGCCTTGAAAGTCAGATGGCTGCTTAAGACGATAATATGATGAAATATGTGGCCTGGAGAAGGACAAGAAGGCAAAAACATGCCTTTTCAAAGGATTGAGTGTAACATCAAACACATTTTGCACCGGCCAAGTGCAACATCGCAAAAAATATAGAAAGAGGTTTTTTCTTAACAGCGGTCGTCCCTACCTCCGAGTGCATTTCTGCCATGAAAAGCAGCTTCTCATTAAAATACAATCGCCGTTCAGAGTCGGCGTAAAACTGTAGGTCCCTCCGCTTTGTGTGACAACATCAAGGCGCACACCACAAGTCGGCGGAGAAGCTCGGCCAAACACTAACATATGTGTAAGCGCCAATCTATTATTATTATTATTATTAAGGGCAACATTTTTTGGTAGAATCACCATTAGTAAATAACACATCATGAGACTTCTCTGTGAATCGTGATGAATTATATCAATAATTAAATACAATTTGGGCGAATCCAGCGAAAAGTCTACCGTTAAAAAAAAAAATAAAAGTCCTATATCTAACTTATTTATAGGCCGATTTGGCTGCTTTTTATAATATATCCTGGTTATGTAAGCAGAAACATTTTTGCCAAAAACGGTCCCGTTAGGTGGCGCCAGGGTCGAGATATTTTGAAAAACCGTATTTATGCTCTGGTTTGTTTCACATTTGCGTACGTTAGTTGAAACATAATAGGACAAATATTTGCGCTGGTGGCGCTGATGTCAAAATAAAAAGTACGTTCGACATAAAATGCATGTTTTCTTCCCGTTAAAAATTTGTTCAAGAAAAATATTAATAAAACTTTTTCAATGGAGATTTTAGTAACGCAACGCCAGGTAACATCACTTCACATAATTCAGCTGATTAAACATAAAGCAGAAAAGATTTTTACATTTCAAAACTTGGAAAATTAACCTTAAACATTTCCACTATTACTACAAAAGCTTTTATACAAATAGTCGCCAGCGCGAAAGTTTACTAATATCTTTAAATCGCTACAACCAACAGTTTAATTTTTTTTACTGAATAAGGGGACTTTCAATTGCTATGCAAATCTAGAAAAATCTTTGTAAAATTATGACTTCTTCTCTTTTCTTTTTTTCCGTTTTTTTGTTAACATTTTCTCATACGAATGACTTTACAGAAAATAACTATAAGTGACCATCATACGTAGAAACGTTGCCACATGTTTAAAAACGCAAATTCGGTTTAATTAAGGGAATAAGGTAACTGAAATATGTATATCAATATGGATATCAGACACAAGAAAAAATTGGATATACATATTTACCAAGAAATAAGTGAAGATTAAAAACATTCCTGGGTTAATTTAAGAGTCCAGTAACTTAAAAGGAATGTAATCAGAACAAATCACTGATTAACAATGTATGTATTTGTTATAAAATAACAAATACGATGTCGTAAACCTTTGGTTTGAGGCAATTATTATTTTAGTTTAAATTTGACTTTACACACTGGTGGCAATCCTCTTCAAAATATTTGTAAGCTGTAACCTTCTTAAACCTCTGACTCGCATATGGTGATACCTACATATTTCAATTACCTAATTCCCTTAATTCAAATGGAATTAATGTTTAGACAGGTGGCAACCCTGCTGCATATAGTTAAGAAATAAACCCTTTTCACACCCATTTCGATTGATACCAATATTTTAATAATTCATTCAACTTATTAAAAAAGTAAGCCTTTATTTTAAATCTACAGGTCTAGCTTTTTAATGTGACACCCCGTTTTTGAAAATCGAACGATTCGTGCGTATCTGATGGCACTGACAAGAAATGAAAAGATGATTTTATGCATTAGCATTATTCAAAAAGTGGAAAAAATGAGCAGCTTTTTATTTTATATTTTGGAAGCTAAAAAAACCGTACTATTAAATAAAGTAATAATGTAGTTAAGAAATAAACCCTTTTCACATCCATTTCGATTGATACCAACATTTTAATAATTCATTTAACTTATTAAATAATTTGAGTATAATTTTTTAACAGGTGGCAGCTTTAAAAAAAGTAAGCCTTTATTTTAAATCTACAGGTCAAGCTTTTTAATCTGACAGCCCGTTTTTGAAAATCGAACGATTCGTGCGTATCTGATGGCACTGACAAGAAATCAAAAGATGATTTTATGGGTGACATATGGGTAACAAGATCAACGGAAATAAGGTCAATTGACTTTATTTCCCACCCTGGTGCGAAATAAAGTCAATTGACATTATTACCTTTTCAAAAGCGAAATAAAGTAAAAAAAAATTGGAAATAAAGTCATTGACGCTATTTCCTCATTCAAATGGAAATTGCGTCTACAATGCTTAAAGTATGTCGATTCATAGAAAAAAATGTTGTTCTTACAATAAACATTGTCCCGTAAGTGTTGTTTTTTAATAGTTGACAAAGGTTATTGCCAAATCCTCAGTGTGGTGATATTAATCCACACACAAGCAAGAACGCAAGAACTACCACCAATTGATTTTATTAAAAAAAATTAAATTACGAATATGTAAAAACACGATGACAAAAAACAAACGCAAGGCACAGCTGGAATACGAGAAATATTTGAAAAACATGTTTCGTTTCCACAAAAATAAAGCGAACACTATTAAATTGAAGAAACTGTCCGCGTCCAAAAACCCCGGAGGAACACTGAAAGAATTCTGTGTTTTAAATTAGCATATTTTGAACGGAAAAGAAACCAACCTTTCTATAAGGAAACAATTATAGAAAAGGACTTTTCTTACACTGTATTCATGTCTCCGCCAGCAATTTGTGACATCACTTAAAAGCAAGGCGAACGACGACACTATTTAGGCACGTCAGGAGGCATCTATATGAACTGACAGACGAAGTCCAGAGGTTCATCAAGCACCGACCCGAGAGCTTACCGACAGGCCCTGAACGGCATTCACAGGGACTCAGGCTCGAGTTATGTAGACTCTAGGCCTGTGAATGCCGTTCTAGGCATACCACCCCGGACATAGACGACACGGAGCTTCAACTGCCTCGGGAGACTCGCACAACACTTGCACAACTTCGCTCCGGCTACTGCAGTAGGTTAAACTCCTACCTGAGTAGGTTGAATGAGGATGTGCCGAATGAGTATCCGGCATGCGGAGAGACCCCACATGACTCGAAACATCTCTTCGCATGCCCGGAAAACCCGACAACCCTAACGGCCTTGTCCTTGTGGACAAACCCCACAGAAGCTGCACGCGACGTGACGACAACGACTGAGATACCAACCGTCCTGGGTGGGGTTGTTGTAGCCGCTACAACAACAACAACGACACTATTTATTAGATGGCACATTCAAGCCAATGTGCCAAAATGCGGGTGCAAACAATTATTGATTTTTTAATATCGTAACCGAGATCATGTAAATTAATTGATTGGTTTTCACACACTTTTGAAACACAAATTATATGCTTTTTTATTGCAGACAAGTTGTTGCCAAAACATAGCAGAAATCTTCCAATAACTTACAACTATAAATATGTGCAATATCGAGGCTTAAATTCATTAATACCCTCTATCAGCAATTTATACAAAAACTAATTTGTGATTTTAGAAACCATTTGGTACTTATAACCTGTCATCAGTGACATAACCTCAAATTTCCAATTTATAATAGTGTAAATTCTGCTGTCAAGCGTTATATAAGGCAGCATTAATATCACCGATAACAGTTAAAGCTTAGGTGTATTTTATATCAGAATCTCATCTTTGTGAAAAGTGTGCAGATAGAGAGTATTATTGAATATAAGCCCTCGATGTTTAAAATATACAAAAAATAAATCTACCTGCGTTACAGCACGGCGGGAGACAGGGAAGGGGGCCGGGGGCCGCGGCGTAGCATGACGTGGTGTGCTCGCTGGTCGCGCGGGGTACGCGAGGCGCGAGCGCGGCGCGCGCATTGCAAATTTAATGTTTAAAAGAGCAATAACGTCAATGGATTTTATTTCGCACTTAAAAAGGTAATAATGTCAATTGACTTTATTTCGCACCAGGGTGGGAAATAAAGTCAATTGACCTTATTTCCGTTGATCTTATTACCTGTCACCGAGTTTATGCATTATCATTATTCAAAGTGTGGAAAAAATTAGCAGCTTCTTATTTTCTATTTTGGAAGCTAAAAAACCGTACTATTAAATAAAGTAATAAAAAAACCCATTTTTCTCTCTTTTCAGAAGGTTTACAAAATAAATTGAGCGAAAACAAAATGCGAGCCCATTAAAAATAAAAGAATCGGCATTGAAATGCGTCAAAATGAAAATAAGGGAGCACGAATTTCGATGTGAAGCGCTAACGCCAAAGTGTCATACCTGAACAAAAGCGGCAACAATACGCCAAATAACCACGAGTATAGGATTGTGTGAAATACGAAAATGACAGTTCCGTCGTTTTCTGCAGCCAACTTCACTTCCTAACGCCCTGTCAAAATCAGATTCCCCAATCGCTCGGCTTGTCCGCCGTTTTTTCTGTATGCTTCGTAGAAATTCTATAGGCATGAGAAATTTCTGACAGCTAGACAACGCCGACACTTTAATTTAGGTATGACTGTAACAATTGAAAATTTATAATTTGAAACATTTGCGTTGTTTATACCGACACTGTTATTCAAAATTAATCTATAAACCAAATATTCACTCAAATTTGTTTTCACGCAATGAACTTATCCGATCAATACATGATTTGCCATCAAGGTGTGGGGAAGTGTTACCAAAAAATTAAGCAACTACTACTTTCCAGATATGAAAGAAAAAATAGACACATTCAAAAAGAATTGTATTCCATGCATGATGTATTCTGCCCCAAATAAACAGAACAATAGGAACATACACAATATTGAGAAGCATCCAAATACAATTCATTTAGATCATTTGGGTCCCTTACCGTCGTTACAGTCGAAACGTAAGCATACATATATTAGTTATTGTTGATGCATTCACAAAGTTGGTAAAATTGTAGAAAATCAACGAAAAACTTGCTGTCACTGAATCCGAGTGCACTCGAATACTGATTCGAAATCAGCTAGTGCAAAGGAAGCAATAGACATTTATGTATGCAAAGCACTAAACTAAAATGAGCCCGTCGAATGATCGTAGGGCAACACATTTGGTAGAGCAGATAAACGATTCGACATTCTGCACAATGAACGCACTCACCAGGATTATGGGTAGCTGCTGCAGCTCGTACTTTGCTTCCGCGGATCACCGGACCTATGTTTACTTCTCCTAAGCTGACTGGAATGACTTCGCGGATGTTACTGAAAGCACCTTCACTGCTCTACCCACACCAGCCGACGTTCACGCAGGTGAGCGTAAATTCCGCAGGGTTGTCTCTGCTGCTGCAGCCCGCTTCATCCCAGCAGGATGTATTTGGCATCCCTGTTCGAATTTTTCTGCAGAAGCGGCTGTCCTAGCCGGTGAGCGTGACAACCTTCGTCAGGCCGATCCCGGAGATCCCCGTATCAGGGATCTCAACGCGGAGATTCGGCAACTAGTGAGTACATAAGCGGAAGAAGTGGGAAGAGCATCTGAAAACCTGCAACTTCGGCTCTGGTGTGAGCAAGTTTTGGCCTACCGTGAGGTCATTGTCCAATCCGACGAAGCGTGACGACAGAGTGGAAATATCTTTTGGCGACCACGCTTCCTTGGACCCGGAGCGATGCGCGAGCTGTTTTAGCCGACAGTTCATACTGCATCCTCCGGCGGGCAAAGCCAAACGTCGAGTGACCACAAACTGCCAACACCAAGTGCGCCTCTTGTTTTCACCTGCGGTGAGGTTAGGGTAGCCATCGGGAGGGCGAAAGCCTCCAAAGCCATATGACCCGAATTTGTATGTTGATGCTGAAAAATTTGGGTCCGGCGGGTCTAACCAAGGTCCTCAACCTGTCTATTGCCACTCTCACCATTCCAGACATCTGGAAAATGGGGAGAGTGGTCCTACTGCTTGAACCGGGGAAACGGTCCAACAAAGGAGATTGTTGTTGTTGTTGTTGTGGTAGCGGCACTACTAAGCCCCGCCTTTTTCGGGTCTACGTTCAATCATTTTCGTCAAGCTCAACTAACGAGAGGCCCAGGAAACGAGCTGTTTCAATGGGTTCGGACCAGAGGGAGAGGGGTGTTACCTGAGTCGGATTGAGCTGGCATGTTAAGAGGTGGTTGGTGTCGTGGGGGGATTCTCCACATGCCGGGCACTCATTGGGGATATTGGGGTCGAGTCTGGACAGGTAGCTGTTGAGGCGGCTACAGTATCCAGACCGTAATTGAGCCAGGGTAACGCGGGTCTCTCTTGGCAGTTGAAGCTCCGTCTCTTCTACAGGTGGTGATTGGGCTCCTATTACGGCATTCATAGGTCGAGAGGCGAGGTAGGTTGGAACTGACTATGAATGTCGTTGATGGCTCGTCTGTATGTCGTCGGGTCCAGTGGTTGGTCTACGTACTGTTGGACTGCGTCCTTGTACACGAATAGGTGCCCCCTGACGTGCCTGGGCGGAGGCTCCTCCTGAAGCAACGGTCTGTTAGGGTGTTCACTTCAGTGACACCCCACCAGAAATTGCTTACAGAGCATTTTGTTGTGTTCCCTTACGGGGAGCACTTGGGCCTCGCTGTGCAGGTGTTGCTCAGGCGTCATCAGAAGGCACCCAGTCGCTGTCCGGAGTGCGGCGTTCCGACAAGTCTGTAGCTTCGTCCACTGCGTCCAACTAGTCCCCGGCGTCCAAACTGGCGCAGCATAGTTTAGAACCGGCCCGCCAATTGCCTTGTATGTTGCCAGCAACGTTTCTTTGTCTTTGCCCCAAGTGCTGCCGGCGAGCGACTTGAAGACCTTGTTGCGGCTCTGTACTTTATTGACAACTGCGGTTGTGTGCGTGGAGTAGGAGAGCAGGCTATCGAAGGTGACCCCTAAAATTTTCGGGTTGTTTACAGTCGGTATTGGTGTGCCATCGACGTGTATGCCTAACTCTAGCCTGACCGCCTTCGTCCAGGTGGTGAAGAGGGTCGCCGTTGATTTCGTTGGGGAGAGTGTTAGGCTCCTTGCAGTGAAGAAGTAAGAAAGGCTGGAGAGATAGTCGTTCACTTTTGAGCAGAGGTCATCAATTCCATTCCCGGACGCCCAAATCGAGCAATCGCCAGCCAATGAGATCAGGGAAACTCCCTCAGGTGGTTGAGGAAGCGTCGAGATGTAGAAGTTAAATAGTAAGGGGTAGAGAACACCACGTTGTGGAGATTCTTATCGCCCGATAACCTACCTTTCCCCGGTAACGAAGCCACTAGAGGCCCTTCTACTCTCGCACTACGCAAACACCTGACCCCAGAGAAGCATCAGCATGGGTTCCGTAAAATGCACAGCACAAATTTAAAGGATGCTTTATTTTTCTGATCCATTTCATAAAGCCACTTTAAAAATAAAGGTGCCCATAAAGGTACTTTAGTTAAATACCCAAAATGGAAATTTAAATCGACACAAAGGTCCCTTTTGTAAGAAAAAAAAGTACGTAATTTTCGTAGTATAATAACATACAGTATCGGTCATATCTATAGCACGCCATTTCAAAGCGATATTGTGTGCCATTTATGTTTATTTAATTATTTTTAAGAATTTTCAATTAAAATATAGTTCATTCTCAGACAAACCCCATATAAACCCAAATTTAACAATTTGTAGAAAACTACAAAAAAGTGCAACAAATTTGCACCTAAATTTCAAAGTTTTTTCTCGGAAGTGTTAGAATTTTTTTGAGTGCAGTTTTTTAGCCCCTTCAATTTTAGTCTGATAATCTGCAAGATTCAAGTGGCTAAAAGTCACCGTTGATTTTTTTAAATTTATTTCGCCGAAGGTGTTGTGGATTTCTTCCATATACGAATAAATTGAGTTTATTCATTATATGGAAGCCAATGTGACAAAAAAAATCTAAAAAATTAACGGTAATTCGTAGCCACTTAAAGTTTGCACATTATCAGACTAAAATTGAAGGGGCTAAAAAACTGTGTACTCAAAAAATTTCTAACGATTCCG
>NW_023462662.1:0-3665 GCF_013731165.1 Rhagoletis pomonella
AAAAAATGTCAAGAATGTTAAGCAGAGAGAAAGACCATTTCAATTTTACAGTAGAGAAATGAGCATAACAAAATTATCAGCAAAATAGAATTAAAAAATTAAAGAAGATAATTGGATAATAGAAGCGACATAAGAGTCTCAAAAGCGCTGAGGATTGTGTCACACTACCCGCCAGCAAATTGTCAAGCAGTAAATCAACACATATGCACAGGCGCTGTGCCGCACGTTCGATTTAAAAACATGCCACTAGCAACTGTTGCGCTAAGGCATGTGCTGATGAAATTTGCTCCCCAGGGGTATATTGAAATGAAATGAGCATGCGAGTGACCAACGGAGTGTAGAATTTTTAGATGATAACTGTATAGGAAAGAGGAAACAAAAAAAAAATTACACACACCGAAAAAAGTACTGACACAGAAAATTTTTCGCAATATTGCATACATTTTTAGTTTTATTTTTATTTTGATTTTTACCAGCTAATTTCTATAAAAATATGGTTTATACTACAAAAAAAAAAACATAAAAATATATTTTCTAAAATATTCGCAAAACTCTGGAAAGTTCAATAAATCAGATTCGATCGGTGCAAGTATGCAAATTTGTAGGCCATTATATTCGAGTATAAAAAACGGAGGCTTAAAGTTTTTAAAAAATCGCTTTGATTTTTGAGAATTTTTTGGTCGAGGTGTTTCCCATTTTTTTCATACACGGGTTTTTGTTTTATGGAAGAAAATGCAGCTTTACACTTGCAATTTGTTGTATTAAAATTTAATGGGCTACAACACTGCATGCTGGAAAAAATTCTAAAAAATCTGTTTAAAAAGTTGCAAATCTGTACGCGCATTTATTGAACTTTCCTGAGTTTTGCACAAAGCTTAGAAAGTATATTTTTATTATAGTATGAAACATATTTTTATAATAAATTAGGGGATCAAAATTTTAGTAAAATTTGTTGAATTCATTGAGAAAAATTCTCTGTGCCAATACCTTTTTCCGGCAGTGTATAAGATTTCTAACATAAAATATGGGTGAAAAACATGAAATAACAAAAAATGAAAAAAATAAATAAAGTTTGAAGGCGAAACAAAAATTTTCCTTCATACTACGTGATAATTTTTACTAGAGCGCTTTTAACCAAAACGAAATCAACCACATCAGCAATAACGTATATTTTCCTCTGATATTATCTCTATTTTTCTTTTGCACTTTCCGCTTTTAAATGCCCTTTCTTAGTTTTTTGTGACATTTTCTTCAGGTTATTTGTACTAATTCACGCATTTACGCACAAATCCTCACATAATCTCACATATATTTTCACATAATTCTCTGCAAAATTCACCAATCATCCTTACGCCTGCTCATTTACACTTGCGCGCTACTCAATGCCAGCAACATTTGTGCCATGTATGCCTCAATACCATCACCAACCAACCAATCTTTTTGTACGTCCATCACTAACATATTTATCTACTTCATTACATTTCAGTTCTTTTTTTACACACTTCACTACACTTTGCAAAACGTAGGTGAATGGATTTTGTGTTTTTTTTTTTGCAACATACATTTAGGCGTGTTAACATGCTTTCACCGTTACGCACGCACACAAATTACAAATCAACATATAAATTATCCAATTCACGCGCTTCACATATGTTCTGCCCGCAGCGCATCCTTTCCTAATTCTTCTGCTCCCCTCCTACTACTCCTACTCCTGTAGACACGCCAAATTCAATTCACTTAGCCCCCATTGTTGTGTCGACATTTGCCCGCCACTTACGCACAATTTGCACAAATTTGGCATACTTTTTGTTTTTCTATTTTTTTTTTATCTATGTGTCGTTATATTTCCCCTTTTTTTGTTTCGCTCAACTGCCTTGGGCGTGAAACAAAAGCACGCACGGCGTAGGTTTGGGCTACGCCTAAAAAATTGTAAAAGTTCGTGCTGGCATGCTTTACTGCATCTTTTTAGGCGCTAAGGCTTATGATAATTGTGTGCATGCATGAACATGCTAGTAAAGGTGTGGGTGTGTATGTTGACAACCTTCCTTTTTCGATTTTCCGTTTTCTGTTTTTCTTTGTTTTTCAGTGCATCCTTGGGCGTTTGGAGTGAATAGAAAAATTGTATTATCCTGTCGACAGCATCTTAAAGGGCGATTAAGCAATGCCTTGAATAAATATCGGCAGAATATGATTTCGTTTCAACAGAAAATGCCAACCTTTTTTGATTCTTGCATTAGCAAAAATATCCTTGGGTACTAGAGCTATGCAAATGCTGGGTAAGTGCAGCTAGCAGCAAATTTTGCACTTTTCCATTGCTGCTCGCAAATTTTTGGCACTTAGAATATAAGAAAACAAAGGTAAGAAAATCAATCAAAATATTATTTATTTTTCCAAATAAAATTTCGGAACGATCCCACACTAAGTCTAATCGAAGCTGGAGGTGTACCGGCTATGCCTCCATCAGCGCATCGTGAACCATCCGAACAACCGAGACTACTTAAGCCAATATCTAGAGATGGATCTTCAATCTCAATACTCCAATTCCCCCTCCGAAACCTTGCTTCTTCCCGCTATTTTCATAGTCAGAAATAAAGCTGAAGGTATAGTAGTCTTTAACCAGTCACCCCAAATCACCCTAGAAGTTCATTCGTAGACCTGTCGACTAAAAGTCAAAGCTTTATCTACACTATAATATAAAATTGAAATATCAGTTGTCACTACCAGGGCTGCAAGCCAGTTTTAAACTGAACTGGGTTCTGAAGCCAACTGTCGCTTTTTTGGGCTTCGAGCCGCGCTAAGGAACGAATCGTTTTGTTTTGAGATGCCGATAACGAACCGACTTTTCGAAGAATTCTAGTACAGCTACTCAAGCTATAATTCGTAAGGTTGATCAGGTTGGTTAAGATAACAATACGTTAAGGGTACTTAATTTCCAAGAGATTACCCAGCATCCGTTTGGTCTATGAGAGAGCTGAGAGCGGCCCAAGATGCTAATAATGAGTTACTAAAGCTTTTGCATATCAGAGCTCGTAGATCACTCCTTCTCCGTCTAGAAAGAAATTTTTCTATCACCCTGTCACATCTTTTTAGGAAACATCTGGTTGTTTTGCAGGTGTCAATGTTACACCAATGACTCTCTTGGGTTTCATTACTGAAATCCTTGATGTACCCGATTTGTGTCGCTATGCTTGGTCCTAAAATTGGCTCCGATCCAATCGAACGCACCAAGGAACCGCAGCTCGTTATTCATCGGCCAGCTCGTGGGCTTGAACACCGAAGTGTCCTGACACCCACAAAAGTTCAAGCTTATTCCACCTTGCAACGGAGTTCGCCCTTAACTTACATTCCTGGACTATCTTTGAAAAGGTTAAACGGTTTCCAGGGCCCTAATATCAGCTTGGCTGTCACTGCAGATCGTGATTATATGTCAACATCACCTTTCACCACTTATTTAGTCTGCTGCTTTCGGTATTACAAAGACTTCGATTGAAAGACCGTTGCCATTGCACCTAAAGCAGTTAGACATCCGAAGTTACTGCCCAGATGTCATCCAGATCTTGCATCCCTTTCGGCATTTGAGCCTTTTGTATGAAAGTTTGTACCGAGCTCCATTGCAGCTAACGACCTGCTTTCTTCCAAAGGATACTCCAGGAATTGTAGCGAAA
>NW_023462662.1:3765-6877 GCF_013731165.1 Rhagoletis pomonella
TTTCGCTACAATTAAAATAAGTTGTCCCTTCTTGTTATCTACGTTCTTTGGAATCAGTTTGTCATCGAGTGCCAAACCAAGGGTGTTGCTCTGACAACCTTCTAACCAAATTTTTGTGCTCGGAACTCCGTGCTACAATCTAAAGCATGCAGCAGACATCTCGTTTTCATTGTCTCCCCTTTGATTGCTAAATATAGAGGTGGCGAATCCAACAAAGTATTAAGTGCAGGTCTTGTTGTTGTACTCATGGTACCCGTAATACCTGTACACACAACTCCTTTTTAGCCCGTTTCATATAGAAACTGGTGATACAGGAAAATATACGATTGCATACCTTCTTCGCTTGAAAAGATTCCACTCGATGACGGCAGATCGATCGATCTTAGCTGGCAGTAATAGAGAGCAGCTGTGGGGTAATAAAATGAAGCTATAAAGATGTAGAAAGAGCAGAAGCTTTATCAGCTAGCCAAGCGCGATGCTTTCCATCATAGTTAGCCCTTGTAAGTGAATTTTCTAAGCTCGAAGGATGAATTAGTAGACATCTTACTGGGCTGGTATCCGGTCATATGTAGCAAACTATGTATGTATATAGTAACGAGGGGCCTTCAGATTATAGGATCTCTTAACGGATCTGAAGGAGCGATAACAAGCCGTCCACTGTCCCTTCTAATCAGGAGAAAACTATATTTTTAATTCACACGAATGGCTAAAACATGATGGAATATCTGGCGCAACCATGAAAAAGTAAATAAAGGAGACCTTTTTGGTGAATCAGCCGGGCTAACGAAACACTGGACTCTTGGCTAACAAGCACCTAAAACTGGGCTGTAGTAAAACTTTCGGTGTCACTGCCGCAAACTCGATGATAAAATGGCAGGCAATAGACATCAGACATTAGACAGCTCGTCTGTGCGATATCTAATGAACATCTTTAAAAGATGCATTACAAAAAAAACTTAAGAAGGTTCACACAAGTTGGAGGTTTTATCTTTGGCCAAGGTTAGGTGAAGGGTAACCCCGCGAGGCGCTCACTTGAAGATTTCTTGTAATGCCCATTAAGTTACCGATACACAGAGAGAGGTAAACAGCTGAGGAGAAAATGCTAAGAGGATTCCATCTCGTTAAGCTTCAAACAGCAACGGCAATGTAGGATAGAAACGATATTAAGTCGTTCCGCCCATTTTCCCAATATATACGACTCGGTCTAGATTCTTGTAAGCACTGAGAGTTAGACCCTGACCAGTGACCTCTGACTAATTTCGGTCGACCCCCGAATGGCCAACTTTTATCGATGGTTTGGTATTATTCACCTAAGTATGTACATTTTTCCGCTTCATACAAATTTCAGCCATTGGTTACTTGAAAACATCCAAAGGATAAGCGACTAGGATGAAGAATGCCACCCCAGGTTGTGGGGGAAAACATTTGCACCGATGAAGGCATTATTGCTAACAAGGCGCGCCTCTGAAAATGATCTGACAATACTTTCATTTGATTTGCATTGCATATTTATGGAAAAAACAAATTTACCGGCCCAAAAGGACAAATGTGCTCAAAATTCTCAGAAAAGTGTTTGAAATGAATGACAATTATTTTCCATAAGCTTGATGAATTGGAAAAAACGAATGAGCCAAAATGCTTTAAACAGAATGCGGTGTAAAATAAAAATGACTATCGGAAGAGAAAAGGAAGAAGTGCGAAAAAGAATTATTTTCAAAGAGTAAAAAACAGAATAGGTAGAGACAGAAAAATATATATTTGCAAAGAAAAAATTAGCATTGTATTGTAAAATGTGCCAAAGGATTACCCAATAATCCCACGTTGGTAAAGGAAATCAGCTAACCAACCATGAAGTATTAAAACTAAAATTATTTCGGCATGTGTGGGAGCGTGGAGAGAAGGTTGTGCGTGCCACAATATGTCGAGCTGTTGAAATGAACTTGTAACCCGTTTGTGCTTGTGGTTGAACTGAAATGTGTCAGCGTTGAAGCTTTGAAACTGTAGTGTGCAAGCTATGGCGAGGAACTTGAAACCAATTCGTATTCGTGAATTCGTAGTAGGAAAAAGAAGCAGAAACGCAAAATTGCTATTGCTTGTTTGAGGCGTTGAATGCTGCCAAAAACTTGCACCAAAATGCCATAAACGAGCAGCAGAACGCTGTGTTAAGTTAAGGAGCTGAAGAAGGGGATGAGCTAAATAGAGAGGAAGGTAGGTAAGTAGCAGTAGAGTGTTCGATTGCTGAATTGAGTTCAAAAAGCGCTAGCGGCATAATCGAAACACAACGTAATCACATAAATGCGTTACGCCTCAAAATATGCTACAAACATATGCTTGTTGGTTGTATGTAGTGGAGAATGCGCTGTATATATGTATGTGTGTGTGTGTGTCAGATTGTGCTGCTGTGGCGTTAATGCGTCACTGATGGGATCAAATCACGTATGAACAGCAGTGTGAATGATGCCCGAAGGCTGATGATGATAAAAGAGGCGGCGAACAAGGAGCATTAAGGGGTGGCTCACAACATTTCCAGAGATGAGATGGGTGACTTGAATGCGTTGCGGTAAGGTGATGTGGTGTGAAGTAGGATAGAGAGTACAATTTCAATCCAGCACAGTTTTCTCACATGAGGACATATTCGTGTAATATTATATGCTGCTTAGCACCAATAAGTATGTAAGCGAGGTTGTAGATATTCCGGCTTTTATTTTCGTATTTTTTCACATTTTCACGCCTGGTAGCAAATCCAACTTGAGGTGACAACGCAAAGGTGATGCTCTCGAGCGTGAAAATTTCCCATAATAATATTGTTGTGGTGGTGTTGAACGACACATTTAGCTGCTTGCCGGGGTGTGCATATTTAGTTGTTGTGAAGATGGATAAAGACAATTTGCGATTTAACACAATTTATTTATTCAGTTTCTATTAATGGCTAAATACATATGTGTGTACATATGTGTGAATTTATGGCTGTATAATGGTTATGGAAGTGGTGAAATGAGTTTTGGGATTGCTGAATTTTTTGAATAAAAAATCGATTTTTATATGGAAATTTTAAACATTTGCTTGATTTCACGCATCCTTCATTCGTACTGCACACCAATTTTAGGGGCGG
>NW_023462662.1:6977-15776 GCF_013731165.1 Rhagoletis pomonella
AGAAATCACAGCAGTTATAAGCTAAAGTTTGTGACTTTGTTAGAATACGGCTGTTAGAGGCGTCAATAAATACTCACATACATACATAACATTTAACACCTTCATTTCTTTGATCTCAAAATTACAACAAGAAAAGAGCAGATGATTATTATTTCTATTTCATCCATTTCATTCTGATCCTACCCGGTTCTGGGTAGTTGCCCAGAAAATACTATAAAATTTACTTTGCCGGCGCTTAGGGAAGCGATCTTTTATATAGCTGAGAGATACAGGAACCTCATCTGTTCCTGGCTAGCTCGTCGGTCACCTAGTTGCCACGTGCCTCAGTAACGACGATATGCCTACCAGCTAAAGTTGTAACTTATTATTTATATTGATTTATTAAACTATAGGTCGTACCTAAGAAGCCAGGTACCTTAGCCTATACTATATGGCTATACAGAATTTAAGAACGTTTGTCCTGGTTCGCTTTGAGGATGTAAATATTTTACACACCTCTCTGAAAGTAAGGACATCTTCCTGAAAAATACTAGCTGAATCTGGTAGTTGAATAGACTTTTCATTTTAGTTGTATGTTGAAAAACTTCCCAGCCATACGCTGCAATTCATTTTTGAATCGTTGTTAAAAAAAATCCCTCGGGGCGTTGAGTCCTTTCACTCCCTTCTTGGTGGACACATTGTGCTGACGTTTGTTTTGAGGATGATAGTAGACGGTGGTAAAATTTTTCATGGATGCATGGATCGTTAAAAGAAGAATAACTGGAATTTTGTTACAGAACTGCTAGTTCGGCCTTAGTCGATTTCCTAAACGACGTATTCCTTTGAAAGAAACCCAAGTAAGACGTGACAACAGGCGATATATTCTAACAAACCTTGGCTGAATTCAATTTAGGTAATGTTCTGGACTACACAGTCCCTGGACTACATTGTACCGACTACTGGACTGAAGCATCATTTCCAAACAAGGAACCCTCACGGGGTGATCTGAAGGTAGGAAGTAGGATATCTTCTTCTTCTTCTTATTTGGCGCTGTAACCGCCTAAGCGATTTTGGCCGAGTCCAAAACAGCACGCCAGTCATTTCTCTTCTGTGCTAACTGACGCCAATTGAAAATGCCAAGTGAAGCCAAGTCCTTCTCCACCTGGTCTTTCCAACGCAGAGGAGGCCTTCCTCTTCCTCTGTTCCCAGCATCGCGGCCCGCGTTGAATATTTTCAGAGCAGGAGCGTTTCTGTCCATCCGAACGACATGGCCAAGCCAGCGGAGCCGCTGAATTTTAATTCGCTGCACTATGTCTATATCGTTGTAAAGCTCATACAGCTCATCGTTAAATCGTCTGCGATATTCGCCATCACCAACGCGTAAAGGTCCGTAAATCTTTCGCAGAATCTTTCTCTCGAAAACTCCAAGAGCCGCCTCATCAGATGCTTTCATTGTCCATGCTTCCGCGCCATACACCAGCACAGGCATGATGAGTGACTTATAGAGTGTGATCTTTGTACGACGAGAGAGGACTTTACTTCTCAATTGCCTACTCAGCCCAAAGTAGCACTTGTTGGCAAGAGTGATTCTCCGTTGGATTTCAAGGCTGACATTATTATTGGTGTTAATGCTGGTTCCCAAATAAACGAAGTCGTCCACTTTTTCAAACTTGTAACTGTCAACAGTGACGTGGGTGCCAAGACGCGTATGCTCTGACTGTTTGTGTGCTGACAGGAGATACTTCGTTTTGTCCTCGTTCACCACCAGACCCATTCGCTTTGCTTCTCTATCCAATCCCGAGAAGGCAGAACAGACGTAGCCCTTGTTTTTACCGATAATATCGATGTCGTCGGCATACGCCAGCAATTGTACGCTCTTATAAAGTATTGTGCCTGAGCGGTTCAGTTCTGCGGCTCTTATTATCTTCTCCAACATAAGATTAAAGAAATCACACGAAAGGGGGTCCCCTTGCCTGAAACCTCGTTTGGTATCAAACGGCTCGGAGAGGTCCTTCCCTATTCTGACGGAGCTGGTGGTATTGCTCAACGTCATTTTACACAGCCGTATTAGTTTCGCGGGGATACCAAATTCAGACATCGCGGCATAAAGGCAACTTCTCTTCGTGCTGTCGAAAGCGGCTTTGAAATCGACAAATAGATGGTGTGTGTCGATCCTATTCTCGCGGGTCTTTTCCAAGATTTGGCGTATTGTGAATACCTGATCTATGGTGGATTTTCCAGGCCTAAAGCCACACTGATAAGGTCCAATCAGCTCGTTGACGGTGGGCTTCAGTCTTTCGCACAATACGCTCGATAAGACCTTGTAACCTATGCTTAGAATGCTAATTCCGCGGTAGTTGGCGCGTATGGCGGGGTCGCCTTTCTTGTGGATTGGGCAGAGCACACTTAAATTCCAGTCGTCGGGCATGCGTTCATCTGACCATATTCTGCATACGAGCTGATGCATGCACCTCATCAGCTCCTCGCCGCCGTACTTGAATAGCTCGGCTGGCAGGCCGTCAGCTCCAGCAGCTTTGTTGTTTTTCAGCCGCGTAATCGCTATTCGTACCTCGTCATAGTCAGGCGGTGGGACAGCTACTCCATCATCATCGACTGGGGACTCGGGTTCGTCTTCCTCACTACTTTCAGCGCTGCTACCATTCAGTAGGTTATAAAAGTGTTCCCTCCACAATTTAAGTATATTCTGGACATCGGTCACTAGGTCGCCATTGTTGTTCTTACAGGAGTTCGCCCCGGTCTTGAAACCTTCCGTAAGTCGCCTAACCCTCTGGTAGAATTTTCGGGCGTTCTTCCTGTCGGCCAGCATCTCAAGCTCTTCGCACTCACGTATTTCGGCCTCTCTCTTCTTATTGCGGCAAATACGTCTCGCTTCCTTCTTCAGTTCCCTATAACGGTCCCACATGGCTCGCGTTGCGCCCGATCGCAGCGTGGCCCTGTAGGCGGCATCTTTTTTCTCTGCGGCTTCTTGACATTCCTCATCGTACCAGTTGTTCTTTCGGGCTCGCTGAAATCCAACTACTTCTTCGGCGGCGGTACTTAATGATCGGGAAATGTGGTTCCACTGCTCGCGTACGTCGGATTGTTGAAGAGTGCTCTCAGAGAGCAGGTGTGTGAGTCGAGTGGCGAATAAATTGGCCGTCTGTTGTGATTGCAGCTTTTCGACGTTAAGCTTTCCTTGCATTGTTGGGCGCACATTTTTTGCTGCACAGAGGCGGGTGCGTATCTTGGCTACAACAAGATAGTGGTCCGAGTCGATGTTTGGCCCTCGGAGTGTACGTACGTCCAAAACGCTTGAAGCATGCCTTCCGTCTATCACAACATGATCGATTTGGTTTCTCGTTTTTCGATCTGGAGACAGCCATGTAGCTTGGTGGATGTTCTTATGCTGGAACCTAGTACTACATATTACCATATTTCGGGCCCCGGCGAAGTCGATCAGCCTCAGTCCGTTATCGGACGTTTCGTCGTGGAGGCTGAATTTTCCGACAGTGGCGCCAAAGATCCCTTCCTTGCCCATCTTGGCATTAAAATCGCCAAGCACGATTTTGACATCGTGTCGGGGGCAGCGCTCATATGTACGTTCCAAGCGCACATAGAAGAGATCCTTGGACGCCTCATCCTTCTCTTCCGTCGGGGCATGGGCGCAGATGAGCGAGATGTTGAAGAATCTAGCTTTGATGCGGATTGTGGCTAGACGTTCGTCCACCGGGGTGAACGCCAGCACTCGGCGACGGAGTCTCTCTCCTACCACGAATCCAACACCGAATTTGCGCGCCTTTACGTGGCAACTGTAGTAGACGTCGCAAGGCTTCACGCTTACTTTACCTTGCCCCGTCCATCGCATTTCTTGGATGGCGGTGATGTCAGCCTTTGTCTTCCCGAGGACATCAACCAGCCGGGCAGAGGCACCTTCCCCATTAAGGGTCCGGATATTCCAGGTGCATACCCTTAAATCATAGTCCTTTATACGTTTGCCGTGGTCGTCATCAGAAAAAGGGGGTCTCATCCGAGGCTTGTTGGAATTTTTCATTGGGCGGGGTTTTAACGTGGCGGGACCCAAACCCAGCGCACGCGAAGTTTTACGCCTTCTCACTTTAGCTCGCTCCCAAACGGGTGTTTGGTTGCTACCCAGAGGATACGTGGATATAAATATCCGGACGTTGTGAGCTGCGATTTGAACCGTACGCACAAGAATCGCTTCTGGCCACTCCCAGGTGAATGGCAGTCAAAAGTTTTCCACTTCTGCGCACGGAAGTAGGATATACTGGCAATAAATCTCAAAGTTTTCGCCTGCGAGTTCTTATTGCACTCAACGAAGCTGCACGATGGCTGATCGATTATTCTATAAATTTGCATGCATAGTTACTTTTGTGATAGCGGCTGTCAAAGCACCTAATTATGACAAATCGACATCAAGGATTGTCATGGAATGTAGACGTACTCTAAATGAGCTCGAAAGGAGTTACATGCATACGTCACCCATAAAGACATACTGCAGAACTGTGTTGCAGCTCAAAGAAAACAACCTTATTGCCAGCAATTAGTACCGCTCGCAATGCGGAAATTCTGCTATTTTCTTTTAAACTCTGGCTGGAGAAAAACTCAATCGAACGGGCAAATACAAGATGGTCTGCGGATCCCTCATGCAGGATAGCAAGACTTATCTGGCCTGAGTTGGATAAGCGTAAATTTCACCCTCTTCTGCACTTGGAACGACCACTGCAACCCCTGGTAATTGGAGTTCCCACGAGGCACTGCTTGATGGGTACCCATGCTATTAGAAACGCATGCAGTGAAACGAGTACTGGCGTAGCTGCTATAATGTGGAGGAAATCTAAAGCGTAATTTTAATGCTATAATGCTCAGTGGCATAGCATTGGCGAGGCTTGTCGCGCTTGTTCCGCCACTATACTTTTCAATGTCTGGCTAAACTGGATTCCAATAAGAAAGCTTGTACAATTTCGTGACTTGTGAGGTGAGTAAGTGGTTTGGTTTCTCTTCATGATATGCTTGAGATAAACGATTGGATTTATCTATTACCTACCGAGCCTTCTAGGTGGTATACCATAGACCGTAGACCACTGCTACGGCAAATTGGTTGGTTTTGGGACCATAACTGTAGAAGATGTGGTTATCATTCCGGAGTTTCCTCAGTTAATTCCGTTTGACAGAAAGAAGTTACGTGTGCAGTTAATCCGCCGAAAATACAGGGGAAATAAGAATAACGAATTAAAGCCTTCATACTGTGGGTGCAGTTTGGTTCGTGGACTAGCGTCGCATTCGACTAGAAGTTGCAATGGTACCCCTTTAGTAGAGTCATAAAAGCATCAGAGAGCTTTTGAAAAAATGCCTAATATCTTCAGTTTGTCTTGTGCTATAAGAACATCCCTAAGGAGTTACATTAGAAATTGAAATATCTTTAAACTATATTACCCAAGTAAGCATTTTTCCCCATTTATCTTCCTTACTTCCTGAGTTCTTCTCTGTAAAGTCTCAGACCCTGTTGAGTTGTGATCTTCATCTCTATTTCAAGTATATCCCCTATCTTATTATGTACATTCTACTGTCCATAATACTTGAATGTTATTGTATTGTAATTGGCAAGGCAGCTAAGTTTTTCCAAGCACTCGGAGGCTTGACTACGTCTGAGTATGATAGTTCTTTCGTCGTGGTATTTCCTTCTCCGATTAATCTCCGCGCACAGACTTAGGGCATACACTTCTGCCTGATATTTGCTCGGATATTCTCTCATTGGCGCTGATATCTTCGCTATGGGGCCAGAAATGCCTGCTATATCCTGCATATCAATCGGCATATGATTTTCCAAAATGGAGGTGTTTGCACATTATTAATTGATGGGTGGGTCTGAACGAGCTTTTTTAGTTAAAGATCTATTCACATTGGTCTCAGTTTTTCCACTACTACTTTAATTGGCTCCTTCCAGATGAGTCAAAACAAAGTAAGTGAAGCGTGGAACTCCACATAATGTTTCTTAGATTTTAAAATATTTTGACATTCCTCTTATAAACTACATATGTATTGGCATGTTTTGCCAACGATATTAAAATGTCAAAATATTTTCTTTACAAAAAATTAAATAGAAACGTTTAAAGGACCTCTACTGAAAAAAACACCGCACCAAAGGCAACATAGTGACAAATGCGCCACTGACACGCGCTTGACAAACATGACAAGACATTAATACACTTAAAAATTGCATATGTAAGCAAAAATTGTTACGCATACGAAGTGGAGTGCTCACATATATCGGAGCTGCATAGTCAACATGACAGGAAAGCAGCAGAGAAGTGTTTTTTATTCTTTTTTTTTTGTAGTATTAGTATGACATGCGCGCAAGCATGAAATTTTTGTGGTGTTGTTTTTTATTATACAACATGTGTAATATGTATGTATGGATGTATGCACTTGCGTGTTTAGTGATTGTATTATCTTTTAAGACAACAGCAGTAACGAGTATGCATACTAATAATTTACAAATAGATAACAACAAAGAGATTGAGTATAGTAAGCAGGAAAGTAGCAGTAGAATATTAAGAATATTAAGTAGAGGAAAAATTATGATAGAATGGTAAATGTATGACATAAATATGATGTGTGGGCTAGAGTAGGATAAGATAAAAACGATTGCAAGCAAGTAAAAGGGAAGCATTTCAAACAACATGACTGCTTGTCAAAGACTAACTTGTTTACATATTCACTTAAGATTGAGAAATTGTATTCAAAAATTATAGAGCAGTGTAATAATATTCGAAATTAAATTAAATCAATTGAAATGAGGGCGTACTGTACTTGGGTAAAAGGTAGGAATGGACCATTTTTGATTTGGAAGGAAAAAAATAATATTTTTTTTCGAGCGGTATGCAAAATTATGAATTTCGCAATTTTCGGTATTTTGCAAGTTTAGTTTTTGACTAACTCAAAAGCTGTTACACCGTGCGACAGTAAATTTTACACACACAAAAATGAATATGTTCCTGAAACTATGGGCAAAAGATAGTAAAATTGTGTATGTAGTTTTTCTCTCCGACGTCAGGAAGTTTTTTAAAGGACTTTGAAATTTCAAAGATTAATTAAAAAAATATATATATATTTAAAAAATTCAGTACAATGTAGAATAACAACGTGGGTATCAAATAAAATAGAAAATCCTGTAGAACTAAAAAATATTAAATTTTTTGTGCATCAGGACGAATGGGTATAGAAAATTTCCTTTTAAAATATTAACCTTTAAAATTTGCAATATTTATTTTTGAAAAAATTATATATGAAGAACTAATATAGACACGATGACATCCTCGAATTTCGCCGTCCTGACTTTATTAACTTAAAAAAATAAGATAAATTAAAAAGCAAATTTTAAATACCTACACATTCGTCCTTATAAACCCCAGTGGAAAAATGTAATGTAAAGGAATGCAAAAAGTAATGGATAGCCCCTATAACCTACGCACGAGAAGATGCAAGAATTTCTCCACGGGGTAATGTGTCGCATGTCGCTTTACGAAACTATAAATACAATCTATAAATAGATTTAAAAAAATAAAAATAAAAAAACAAATAAGAAAGTCTAAGTCCGGGCGGAGCAGAACATTAAATACCCGGCGCAAGTATTAAATATATGTTTTTTCACCTTTCCGAAACCTACCGCTAGATGGTAAGCCGGGGTGTATCAATTTTGAGTAAATTAGCGTCCTTAAATTTCGAAATATTGCAGTTTCAAGCATTTCTGAAATTTGCCGTTATATGAAAAGCGGCCGTAATTTTAGTCCGATTTCAATAATTTTCAACGTTTTTCTTTTATGTGGCAAGCACAATAACCATACCGAGTTTGGTACAAATTGGTAGAACGGTTACCGAGATACGTATATGTGATCATAAGTGGTTGGTGCCACGCCCTTTTTCCAAAATTTTATCATAAACGTATTTCTTGGTGAAGAATTGTTTGCAATCATCAATTTTGAATAAATAAGCTTTAATTTTTACGGATTTATCGAAGATTTTGTATTTCTCTAAATTACCGTTATATGGGATGTAGGCGTGGTTATGGTCCGATTTTAAAAATTTTCGGCCATTTAGTATGCTGTACCAAGGCCAACAACTGTGCCAAGTTTGGAAGAAATTGGTGCAGCGATTACCAAGATATACACATGTAACCATAAGTGGGCGTGGCTACGCCCATTTTCCAAAAATTTATAATATTCTTATTTTTCGTCTGAAAATTATTGTAAATATCAATTTTGAGTGAATTATCTTCAGTAGTTACTAAAATATCGCAGTTTTCGTATTTCTGTAAATTACCGTTATATGGGAGTGGGCGTGGTTACAGTCCGATTTCGCCCATTTTCAATACCAACCTACCTTGGATAAAGGGAAACCTACATACCAAATTTCTTTGAGATATCTCAATTTTTGCTCGATTTATCGTGTACACGGACGTACGGACAGACGGACAGACGGACGGATAGACAGACATGGCTTAATCAATTTCTCTATTCATTCTGAGCATTTATGTATACATTTGCCTATATCTATCTCGATTCGTTTTGGCTGTTACAAACAACCGTTATGTGAACAAAATTAATATACCCTTGCGCACAAGTGCGCTCGCGTATAAAAATAAAGTCCGTGTCGTACCCGTGACCAACAATATGGCAGTCGAACACGCATCCAGCTGTTGAGATAACGTGCCAAAAAAAACATACTTCAGTTAGTTTTAATTTTTTTGTTTGGTTTGTAGCTTAAAGATTACAATCATCCCCTCGTTTACATTGCGATTAA
>NW_023462662.1:15786-17748 GCF_013731165.1 Rhagoletis pomonella
CTCGCGGTCGTACAACAACAATAATAACCGGAGAGGATCACAAGCCCAAAACGGCAATAGATCCTACAACCAGAACCGTAATGTGCGCGCCATAACCGCATAACCATTACAAATTTAAAAGATATGTCAGTGGAAGCAAACAAAATATTTAAAATAACAACAAGATCAGCAGCTAAAAAGACCAATAATAAAACTGAAGTCAAAGAAAGTCACAAAGAGAACCCCAAAATTTACGAAGCGCTAAATAAATTTGAAGTAAAAAGACATGTCGAGCTCGTTTTCAATCCTCCGAAATTATATTTCAAAAAAGGAAAGAAAATTTGTAGCAATTTTGATACAAGCAACCTAATTGTTGAGGATAAGATTGACTTAGGACAATTCTTTACCAGGCTCGAAAGAGAAGCCGGCAATTTAGGACTTGTACAAGTACAGTTGTCCTTAGGGGACAAATTGTTTAAAAAGAATTATACTGCAGTAGGCAAATTTATGGAAATGGGAAATAAAGTTCTCAAAAAGTTAACAATCGCTCTAACCCCAGAGGTTATATGTGTGACAAATCCCGGGAAAATTAAAGAAATTCTGCACAAATATCATGACGATCCTATTAGTGGTGGCCACCCAGGAATAAATCGCATGACAGATAAAATCAAGCAGAAATATAGCTGGCTGAATATGAAAAATGACATACGAAAATATGTAAAGAACTGCATCCACTGCAAGAAAAATAAAATTAATAAACATATCAAAGAACCAATGACAATAACAGAAACACCTCCGAAGGCTTTTGATATTGTACAAATCGACACAGTCGGCCCATTGCCAAAGTCGATAAATGGAAACGAATATGCAGTTACCATTATATGCGATCTAACCAAATATTTGGTAGCGATTCCAGTTCCAAGCAAACATGCAACAACTGTCGCTAAAGCCATATTCGAGCATTTCATCCTGATTTATGGCCAAATGAAAACAATTTTAACAGACATGGGCACAGAATACAAAAATAGCCTGTTCAAAGAACTGTGTAAATTGTTAAAAATTGAGCATAAAACTTCTACACCGTACCATCACCAGACTTTGGGTACTGTAGAACGCAGTAACCGGACATTCAACGAATATATGCGTGCATACATATCCAGTGACAAAGACGATTGGGATGAATACCTCAGGTATTTCGCTTATTGTTACAATACAACGCCATCAACAACACATAATTATTGTCCTTTCGAACTAATATTCGCAAAACAACCACCAAATTATGAATTTTTGGAAGAAAATGAAATTAGCCCGGTATACAACCATGAGGCGTATGACAAAGAAGTAAAATACAAACTTCAAATAGCACAGCAAAGAGCAAGCAAATTAATTCAAGAAGCTAAAGAAAAGCAAAAATCCAATTATGACAAAAATATCTATAGTAAGGAAATTAAAATAGGAGATTTAGTATTAGTTAAAGAAGAGGCCTCCCATAAGTTAGAGAATAGATATACAGGACACTATAAAGTTAAAACCATTGATAAAAATAACAACTATACTTTAATTCCACATAGCATAGGAGATAGCAATAAAAACAAAAAGGAAATCGTAATTCATAAAAATAGGCTTAAACCAATTTAAAACCTTTAAAAATAAGCATGCCACTTTATCCATAATAATAATTTAGAAAAAAAAAATAATAATAATACACATAAGCATTCCAATTTACTCAACCTTATATACGGCACAAGCCAAAAGAAAACAAAATCAAATATCACATAAAATATACAAACAAACAAAAAAAAAACAAAAGGAAAACACGTAACAAAACAATGGTAACAAGATCCTAAAACGATTAAAATTTTGTCAACCCAAACAAACATCAAGCGGTTCACTGAATCAGTAAAATAGATATATATAGTTGACTACAAATATATATATATCTATTTTTTTTTAAGAGGGAAGGTGTAGCATAAGCACATCGCC
>NW_023462663.1:0-17724 GCF_013731165.1 Rhagoletis pomonella
TTAATGTTAATGTTAATGTTAATGTTAATGTTAATGTTAATATTAATTTTAATGTTACTATTAATGTTACTGTCAATGTTAATGTTAGTGTTTATGTTTATGTCAATGTTCATGTTAACCTTGTTTTCAATCCTAATTTCAATCTTAAACTTAATTCCTATCTCAAACTTAGCCTCAACCCCTCAATCTTCCAATGTAAATCTTACTCTCAATCGTAGTCTGAAGTTGAATCTTAATTTAAATCTGTATTTTGATTTTAATCCCAATCGCAATCTGAATCTTAGCCCTAATCTCAATTTGAATCTTAACCGAAATCTTAATTTTAATGTTAATCTTCTTACTCTTAATATGTTTTACTAATATTATTTATATTAATTAATAATATTATTATCTTAATCTTAATCTTAATTGTGCCAAACCACTCGCGCCATCTTCTCTCTTCCTTTGTCGCTTTTGCTTCCCATTGAAATTAGAGCCCAAATGAGTTGGTCGCTTTTTCGTTACATAGATGAATGCTTGAGTTTGAATGCTTCAACAACAATATAATTTGTTCCAACGTTTCCAAAAAAAAACTATTTTATGTTAGAAAAGCACGCTTTCCAATGCCCGTCGATTGACAAGCGCTAATAAAAAAAAACACATTTATCCCCATCTAAAATTTAGTGTCCAGGTAACAAAAAAAAAAATCTCACATCATAAACTGTCCGATTAAAACTCACCATTAGCAGATGCACTCCATTATGGCGGCCACGATTAAAGTGCAGTTTCAGTACTCCCCAAAAAGTGAGCAACCACGAAGCTTGCTTTAAAGACTTCTTAACATCAATGAATATGTAAAATTACTTTTATAAACACTTATTTAGCATTTCTCCCACAGCGTTCACAGAACGCTTATAGCGCATGCAAAACTTTTACAACTCTCTACGGCATATAAATACATACTTTTATTAGACACGAAAAAGTAGTAAAAGCAAAGTGTGAAATGCAAATGCGCGTGAAGCGATGCCAAAGGCTGTAAATGCACGCAGCGGCACAGCGCCACCGCACAGCGACGTGCAGCGAATGCAAAGTATTTTTCTGATTATAAACTACTACAACTACAAGATAAGCGATGAGCGCGCTGAAAGTGCAATAACAAATGCTGTTAGAGGAGTAGGTAGTGGACGGAGAAAAGAGGTTAGAAGAGCAGCTATAATACGGCATAAAATTTATGAATATTTTATCTAATTCCTAACACTTTGATATGTAAAATAGTGGTAAGCGAGTGGAGCGAGTTGAGGGGAATAGCGTGCAGGGAGAATTTGAGGGTAAGGCAATGGTTAGCATGTGTCAGAAAAGCAAATTATTGTGACAAGGCGAAGTAGGAGTTGCAGCCGGAACAGTGGGTGGGCACGAGACACGCACGTACAACTGCAGCTTTATACTACTTACTTACATACTTACTAATATATATATATACATAGATTAACACACAAACTTACAAAAACACAAATGGACCGTGGCTATGAAATCTTAATTGCAGGCCAGAGTAACTTAAAGCACTTTAAGGTTTTGCTATGGACGCTACTTGTACATTAGCGTGGGCCGAAAAACCGCTTTTTTTAGAATTTTGATTGGTAATATCAAAAACAATCTGTGTGAAAGATGACAATTTTTGGTCAATGTCTTAGGCTCGCCCAAGTCCATCAAAGTTCAAGTGCAAAAAAAAATTTTCCCTAGCTTACTTCGATTCTACTCAAAAAATTATACCATATACTAAATTATGTTGGACTAATACTCTGGAAGATAATTGTTATTTTAGTAAAAAAAAATGCTACCTATAAACCTTCTCCTCGCCGGGACGAACATGCATGTAGTTAAGCGTCTTTTTACAATCGGACCACGGCACCATAATCGGATAGTCGATGCCATCTGCAAGCAACTTTATTTTACATTTATGATTTGTTCGAAATTAATTATTCAAGTAGGTGGCAACCTTCTGTAAAATATTTTGGAAAGCCAGATTTCTTAAATATCTTGCATTTGATACCCATATTGTAATATATCTGTTATCTAAACAAGATAATGAAATTTTTTGTTGCAACCCTTTTAAAAAATATTTCATCAGCAGTATTTTAAAGTAATTATATATTTTTCTGAACTTTGGTCAAACATTGTGAATTTTCGGAATCACTGTATATTATACATAAACTTTGCCCGCCATTCAAATGTCATTTTGCCATGCCGTACTTGTTATTAATTTTTACCCTTTCCTCTTAATTTGGACTTTAATAGTAGCATACGTTTTTCCTTTTATTAATATGTTTGAATGTGTATGTATTTTTGCATTTATTATTGCTCTCTGATATACGCCGGCAAGTGCGTGCAATGCGTTAGTTAATACGTCTCGTAAACTGACAACTCGTAACTTGCTCACCATACATGTACGTGAATTGGTGGCAGCGAGTGTATACTAGGGTGGTCCAAAATAAGTAAATTTGGAATTTTAATGCTCTCACCTTCTAGCATTATTCTATATCGAAGAAAATGTATCCCTTTTTTTTTTTTTGTTTAATCAGAACATATTTAGAGGTCGCTCAAAGCGTTCAAAGTTTTCCATGCATTTAATAAGAAAAAAAAATTTTTCCTAGAAATGGTATAGAATTCTTGAAAGTCAATATTTTTCGATCGAAAAACTCTAGTTCTCTTCAGAAGACTGCCAGTGGTTTATTTAACCATTTTTTAATACTAATAATTTTTTATTTATCCCGCATTGCACGTTTTGAGGGTTTTGGTGGACCTATAAAATATAGTTACAAAGAAAAAATTGTTATATGAGTAATTGGGTATTATTTTTGGGAATCTCCTAAAGACAAACAGAGTTCGATCGAAAAATATTGATTTTCAAGAATTCTATACCATTTCTACGAAAAATGTTTTTAGCCCATATCAAATATGTACATGGAACACTTTTGGTGCTTTGAGCGACCTCTAAATATTTTTTGATTTTGAAATAAAAAATAAATAATATAAAAAAACTTTTTAATATACAACGCTTTTATAAATGGACTAAAAAGTAGAAAATAATACTTCTCAGTCCCATAGAATTTGTTTTGATAACTTTTGATTTTGAAATTTTAGCAAAAGTCATTATAAACAATCTATGAAATTGAAAATGAAAAACGTGGAGCGCATGCAATACAAAGCATTCGATTTAATTGACAATAGTCAAACTACATAACGTAGACCTAAAATTTCTACGGCGAAAGTAGAACTTTGAAATCGATTTTAAGCGGTCGTTATTCATATACCCACATACATACATACATATATTACTTTTCATATCAATTCAAGTGTATTACATGCGCCCCACGCTTTTCATTTTCAATTTCATAGATTGTTTATAATGACTTTTGCTAAAATTTCAAAATCAAAAGTTATCAAAACAAATTCTATGGGACTGAGGGTTTTATTTTCTACTTTTTAGTCCATTTATAAAAGCGGTGTATATTAAAAAGTTTTTTTATATTATTTATTTTCTACTTTTTAGTCCTGTCTGAATAAAATTTTGCAATAGATATTAAAATAATTCAACGATATTAATAGAAAGGTGCACACACATGCATTTACATATGTATGTACATACAAACGAGCACCCATTAATTTTATTTAAAGAAATGGCGTGTCTTCTATTTCCGTTGTAGCAAACGTAGTACATAGGGCGACATCTAGATGTCATCTACCTCGCCCTATTCACTACAGATGTCGCCCTATGCACTATGCTTTTTTATAGGAACTTTTCAAAGCAAAGGTTTTATGGTGTCGGACACACAACATTGAAAGTTTCTGGATCCACAACATTGCAAGTTCATAAAAGCGTTGTAACGTTGTAATAGGGGTATATTTTTTCGTATAGAACAATCCTAGGCGGTGAGAGCATAAAAATTCCGACTTTATATTTTCACATGCGTTTTTGGACCACCGTAGTGTATACACACGCTCTTTAATACATATGTACATGTATGTGCATATGTATGTTCATACACCCTGAACATACTTAATAGCTGGCCAGCATATGTAATTGTCAGAATGTCAAGCAATTGTCACGTATGTAACAAATGGCGCAGAACATGCAAACTCCAATGCAACTGTAATGATAATCATCATTGTATTGTAGTATGTATGTATGCACATTTCACTTAATATATATGTATACCAGATATTGTCCATTTACGTAAACGTGCATGCACACCCACACACATTTCCACGTACACTTGTGCCAGTCATAAATTAAAGCATTGCATATATGAATAATTCTTGTCTTGGCTTGGAACAGTAGCAAAAATTATTACAGGCCATTGTAGCCGCTGTTTAAGTGGTAACACGCACGCGCGTCTACGTGAGCCGGCTGCGGCAGAGCTTTGACTCCACGTAGAAACAAACCAATGCCGACGATCGTCAGTGGGGGCATTCAGCTACTAGATGCTATCTACTCTTAACTTAACTTGTTCTTTCTTTTTTTTTTTTGTGGTAAAATTTTATGGCCTTTTCGTCATTTGTTTCATTTTTTTCTTTTGCCATAATTACACTCTAATTTGCTTTGCTCATTACCGAGAATGCTAGTAACTACAAAAAAGAAAGAAATAATTTGGCTAACAAAGGCAAATGAGTCGCGTTTAGCCTTAGCTCAGTAATCGGTGGCTCTGATCTGTGTGGCGGTAGCAGACGTTTGCTAACAAGAAAATACTAGACTAAAAATATTTGCTTTTAATTTTTCTTTCTTTCCTGCATTCAAGTTAAAGCAAAGATTGTTTTCACCGCTTTTCTCTTACCCTTCTTGCCTGTGTTGTGACCTTAATGTGATTTGCTTGGCATTAAGTCGTTAGCGAATTATACGACAATGTCAAGCATTGCAGTCTCGCTCTGTCAGCGAAATTCTGTTTTTGCCTTCTCCTTTAACTTTGCTTGAGCTTCTGCTGCAGCTGCTTTGAGTTGGCTAGTTGGTTCATTAAAATTGAATTTAATAGTTACCTGCTCTGTTAAATGGTCAACGAAAACAGACGTATAAGTTTCGTTGCTTAATGTTATTCTTTTGTTGGGAATTAACAAATGTGCGTAATTATGAAAAGGAGCTGGATTGTCGCCAGCTACGTGACAAAAGGTGATTCTTAAGGAACGCACAGACTTCTGGGTTAGTGATGGACACATTTTTAAATTTTTTCAACTTCAAAATTAAAGGGAAGAACAGAAGGGTATTTTGCCCTCACAATGCTCCATTGTGGCGCACATTGCCTAAAAAATTTAGTAAAGTATGCTATAATAGAGAACGAAATTGTGCGTTAGTACAATGAGACTAAAATATTAGCCGGCAGGGGCAACGACCGAAAATCTAATCGGTAAGTTAGGCGACCTACGGAAGTTACCCGGATAAGTTGGCATCACCGTAAGAACAACTTAGGTAACTGATGCTAAGAATATGCTAAATTTATGTATACACGGAATCCCTTTCCATCCTATTAAGTGTCAACAGTATTGAAACAGTGGAGGCTATTAAATCGTGCCGCCAGTAGAGAACGTGCGAGTATGACGAGGCACGAAACGCAATTTTGCGACTAAAAAACAACAAAGCTGGCAACTCCTAACCAGAATATGGCCAAACGTATGCTTGCCTAACGACTGGAGTTTAAATGTGCTCTGCGCAATCCGCAAGAAATGCGACCCAACCATATAGGCCACGTATCGCGAGATCAGCATTTTTAAGGTCGCTACAAGGTTTAATCGAGCGAGTGTGGGAAAGACTAAAGTGCACCGTCATCGAGAAGAAGCTCGGCTAAGCACAAACATTACATTTACATTACATACAAAAATTAACACAAATTTTAATTTGTAATTATTCCGACACTAGCTTGGGCCAGTGAACTTATTAGGCAATTGAAAATTCATATGTGTACATTAAGGTGGTCCATTTTTTTCAGCCAGCCAGCCCCCAGAACTGAATATATAAAAAAAAGGTGAGAAGTAATTTTAGTTTTTTTTTTAATTAGTGAGTATTTAATGGCCAAAGCTTTGAAGTTTCCCTTGTATGTTATATGAAGAAAATCCACTTTTTCGTAGAATTGCTATGAAATCGTTAGAAAAAAATATTTTTTTGTTCGAATAAGAGTATTTCACTTTCCAAATCAAAATTATGATGCGCATGTAACTTTAAATTTTTACTAACAATTTTTTTTTATAACCGCTATTAGCTTCCCTTAAGGGTCGTTTGCTGCTCACAAAGAACTGCAAAAAGCCGTTTATAAACAAAAATGAGTTATTTAATTTTTTCGTAACACATAACAAATTGAACAGCAAAAATAGTTAAAGAAATTTTAAGGTTAAATATGCATAATTTATTTTATGCAAATTTCCAAACGAATATATGCATAATCAATCACTTTATAGTATTTCTAAAAAAAAAAAAATTGTTCTTCTCCTTCTAAAGTACATGGAAAACTTCAGAGCCCGGCGACTCCAATAAATAATAGCCAATTCAAAACAAATACGCTTTTTTTCCATTTTCCATTTTTATAATTCTTAAAGTTGATTTTCTCGTGGACTTCTCAGAACACCCTAATACCCATACATACGGTGTAATGTTGTAATTAAAAATATTTTATATTTATTATTTATTTTTCCGTCTATGTTGAAAGAGCTTATCAGCGCGAACTGTCAGTCAACCATATGTATGTACATAGTATATACATACATACATACATATGTACTGTAACTAGTACACACCCTCCAATCTGATAGCCACAGTCAACAAATAAATATTTGCGCAATAAAATCTAAAACTAAAAGTACATAAATAATTAAAAAGGTTAAAATCATCAAATTAATTTTTTATTTGATGATTTTCATATAGTCTACATATGTACGAACATACATAAGTACATTGATTGGTAATTGAAAAACTATATTGAGCCTACATTCTGCCAAAAAAGTATGGGGAATTATAGTCGATAATGTTGGCGAAGCTTTATTCTACATAGTCATTGAAGAGCTCAATTATGGAGCATATATGTATGTACACTAGGATGGTCCAAAAACAGCAAAGTCGGAATTGTAATGCTCTCACCCCCTAGGATTGATCTATATCGAAAAAAGTATACCCCTATTTTTTTATTTTGAAATCAAAAAATATTTAGAGGTCGCTCAAAGCGCTCAAAGTTTTCCATGTATTTTTATATGGGAAAAATACAATTTTTCGTAGAAATGGTATAGAATTCTTGAAAATCAATATTTTTTCGATCGGAAAACTCCGGTTCTCTTCAGGATACTTTCAATAATCATACCCAATTGTTTATTTAACCATTTTTTTAATACTAACGATTTTTTATTTGTCGCCCCATAGCATTTTTCGGTGTTTTTGTGGGTTTTTTACGGACCTATAAATTATAGTTGCGATGAAAAATGGTTAAATAAAAAACTGGGTATTATTATTGGAAATCTCCTGCAGAGAAGCAGAGTTTTGATATATATATATATAAATATTGATCTTTAACTATTCTATACCATTTCTACGTAAAGTTGTTTTTTCCCCATATAAAATACATGGAAAACTTTGGGCGCTTTGAGCGACCTCTAAATATTTTTTGATTTCAAAAAAAAAAAGAAATAAGGGTATACTTTTTTCGGTATAGAACTATCCTAGATCCTAGGTGGCGAGAGCATTAAAATTCCGACTTTACTTTTTCCACGTGTATTTTTGGACCACCCTAATGTACACACATATGTATGTAATGCTAATCGGCGGGACACTGGGAATTTAGACCCCATTATACTCTATTCAACACGAAGCATACAGTTAAACATACTTTTCCTAAAGCTAAATAACCGAACTGTTGAAAAATATCCATGAAAATTATACCCCCCACGCGCCCCGCTGCTTATTTTTCTTTATTTATGCCAATATAAGTTAGATGTGAAAACTTGAAGCCCAACGCCAACTCCTTCTAAGTTTTTCCAAAAAAATTCACGGGGATCTCGCATACTTACCAACATAATAAATAAACTCGCAGCAAAAAGCTAATCCTTACATCCTTAAAAAAGTCCAGCCTATTTAAAAAAAATTTGACTGAAAAAGCGGATAATTGATAACATTTTATTATTATTAGCCAGCAAATTAATTCATGTCAATAAATTGAATTAAAAAAAAAAAAAAATTATTTTAAGCTAATAAAATTTTTGTGTCAAGATTAATGACATTTGGCCAGCAAGCGACATTTTTTCCAAAATCCTTTTTGTTGCAGAATTTCTCATATAGCTTCCAGACGCGTTTCTGCATCAAGTAGGAAATTTTGAAAAAAAAATGTCCTTACGTTTTTTGGAAGTTAAGACTCCATATGTGTAGATATGTACATGACGAAACGCACGGGGAACAAAACAATGGCTGACAACTGGAATATACATACATACATACATGTGTATTTATGTACATATGTAACAGATGATGCACACTCACTTAACTATGTTGCTAAAAATGTATAATCTTTTTCTGCATAAATCTGTAAATAATAAATGAAAGTGAATGCGTGCTGAAGTCACATTGATAAAAACAGCTGCAGCAATTTCGCAGAGGGAAAATGCGAACCAACCGTACCAACATACATACGTACATAGTAAGTATGTATATGCTTGCATATACCTTATGGATGTAATACAATCACTAAATGCAAACAGCTACATGTGATAAATAATAATAAATCCACATTCCCCACAAACAGCGAAAGGTGTGCGGCAGCGGAAGAGTGGGTTGGTTGCAGAGCTCAGAGTAAATCTGCCAGGAGGCAGCGTGTGCCAGCCCAGAAGGCCGGCGGCGGGTGGCTTGATGTGTCGAGACAGTTGTCTTCATTGTCTTTGTCATTCTCGTCGTCGCACTGTTAACAGCGGCTCCAACTTGCCGGCTGTTAGTCATGCTTAGATTCTCTATGAGATATCTAGATATGTGCATTAGTGTGCATCACTCTCCAAACAAAGTAAAAACCGCGGTAATGTTTTTTCATCGGCATTGCATAACCTTTTATATTTTGAGACTTTCTTAAAAATACTGAGACGTATGTGAGCTGAACCGATTTAAAAAAAAAAAAAAACCTGCAAAAATCGAGTTTTCTGAAGTAAAATTTAATAAAAAAAAAAATTGTTTTCCAAGAAACACCACTTATGTCAAAAATGTTTAAAAATTGTATCAACGGAATCAGTGTAATGACGTTTTTGAAGGCCTTTTCAAATCGGTCCAGATCACGTAAATCTTAATATTTTTCCAAAGTTTTTTCGGCGGAGATCTTAAAATATAACAAATTTGATTATTCCGGTGGAAAATCTGTAATTCTTTTGGGTGGGGCACCCTTATGTACACACTATTTTACATTAATAGGTATAGTGCTACATACATTTATAACATATCATATTCTACATATTAAGATATGCGCGCACTGGCATAAAATAACGAGGCAACAGTGACTTGGTTGTTAGCGAGCTCATCATTTACTCTTGTTATGTGCGCACTGTCGTCAACTAGCATTCATATCAATTTACATATATGTATGTAAATATATTTTGCATTTTAATATTTGCTTGCATCTATGGTTTCCACCAACGCCTGTTGCCTGTCTGTTGATCTGCCCACTTGATTGCCACCAACAACGCTTCATTTAACTTGATGCTAAGTTTCTGATATCTCACTTGCTGTCTTCGAAATGATGAGACGATAAAGGTACAATGGGACAAAAGAAAGAATTTTATTTTATTATTTTTATCTATTTTATATATTTACTAGTGAAGGCAATTATGTACATACTTATGGAGTAAATGAAAATTTTTTAGATGCGACTATGAGTTATTTCCAAAGGACAGAGCCGCAACAAAGTCCACAAGTGGTTCGCCGGCAGCACTTTGGGCGAAGACAAGGAAGCGTTGTTGAGAATATATACACCAGATAGATGGCAGACTGGTTCTGAAATATGTTGCGTTTGTTTAATCGCCGGGAACTAGTTGAACGCAGAAGACGAAGGTGCAAACTTGTCACTCCGGACAGCAGCTGGATGCCTTCTGATGTCGCCTGAACAACATTTACATAGCTTGGCCAAAATGCTGCAAAAAAAAAGAAAAAATTAATTAAAAATCAGCACAACGCAATGCTCAACAAGCCGTTTTTAGTGGGATGCTACAGACGCGAGCACCCCAACAGGCCCTAGCTTGAGGAGGAGGCTCCACTTAGGCACGTCAGGAAGTCGTTTCGAGTAACATAACGTTATCCAGACTTACCTAGATTGACCAACCATTGGACCCGTCGACGTACAGACGAGCGATAAACGACTTTCATAGAGATCTAGTTACCATCTTCCACAACTCTCGACCTATGAATGACGTGATAGGAGCCCTATCTTCACCTGTCGCAGACTCAGAGCTTCGACTGCCACTTGACACCCGCGTTACTCTGGCGCAACTTCGGTCTCGATATTGCAGCCACCTAAGCTACTTATCCAGACTTAATCACAATATCCCCGATGAGTGTCTGGCATGTGGAATCTCCACCCAATGCACCAACCACCACCTCTTCAAATATCAACCGAAACCTACTCAGCTAACGCCCTTTTCCCTCTGGTCCAACCCAGGCTCGAGGCCCATCTAAACCTCTGCCGTACTATGGGTCCGGCAACCAGTTGCAACGCAACTTCACATTGAACCATTGCTGGTCTACCCGCATTTGGGTGTTAAACCACAACCACCACGTTACTTCCTGATGGGCCGCACCATGAACAGATGGGAGTAATGCTCACCAGCCAGACTTGCTCGACCAGTTATTTAGACTCCCCCGACTTGCTCAATTTTTCAAACCTGCACTTGTTGGACTTTCTCAACAAGCTCGATTTGCTCACAACTTTGCCGAACAACTTCTCCCAACACACTTCCTGTGCTGTCTCCCTCACTGGAGACAACTTCACCATGCCATTCATTCTGCTCATATCGCTCATCTCTCTCGTCTTATTCATCTTGCTAGTAAGCACACTCCAATCCTATACTGTCAACTAACCTTAGACAGCCACACCAGGCCGGAGTGATTGCTCGACTTTCTCACTCGCTCGGGTTGCTCAACTCGCACACATCCATTCTTGCATATCCCACTTGTCTTAATCGTCTTACATGTGCACATCCAGTGTGTCTTTCCGCCTTGCTCGTCTCGCTAGTTTTGCTCATCTAGATCGCGAACACGCTCCAGAGGCGTTCTGTTCCCCGCGGCACCAAAATTTTTTATAAAAAAAAAATATTTTAAACAAGAAAATTACCAACAGATTTTTAAACAATTGATACCGTTGTAAAGGCAATTAAACCCCCTTTCTTCTGATATGCATATTTGCATACTTCGTATATAAAAATTTGAGAAAAACACTTAAAAAGACAAAAAAAAAACACTTTCTTATAAAACAAAATATTTTAAACAAAATAATTACTATATAGTAATACAATTGAATACTTTATTCAAATAAAGCAGAAAATGATCTTTAATTTTTATATATAACCTAACCAGTGTTATTTATAAATTTTGCTCTTCAAAACCCTCATTTTATTTCGATGCCATTGTCACGACAACATTATATTATAGAAGGATGTATGTACGGGTATGTAGGCCCCAAGCTTTATTATTTTTTTCTCTTTTTAGCCACGCACGTGAAGCTATCGTCTTCGCATTTCATAATAAAATGTATCTCATTTCGCGCGGCTGTCTCTAAGCTGTCTGCTAGGCTGTCAAGAGCACACCAAACGCGCATAGTGGGGCGGGCTCCATTACTTGTCTATAGATATGTATGCATATACACTTTTTGCGCACACTTTATATTCATATGTTTATGTTTATTATTAGAACCACAAGTTGAACTCTATTTCCATGAAGATAGACAATTTTCCATATAACGCGGCTGGCAGGCGGCAAAGCAACAAAAGGCAAGTAAGCAGCAGTCGCAGAGGTAACTAGCTAGCGGGTGGCAAATGAAATCGGAGACGCGGGGGCTCAACACCGCAACAACGTTTCATAAAGAAAGAGGATGAAAAAAAGTGGCAATTGACTGCCGATATGCGCTATGGTATATACCATAGGGTGGTCCTTAAAATCAAATGAACGATTTTTTTCAGTCTCATCCCCTCAATCGGTAATACCAAGATCACAGATATCACATATAAATGTTGGTCCCGGTTGGAGTCGGTTAAGGTGTGTCGCAAATGGGTCAAAGGCCAGATGCCTCTATGGACTCTAAAAATTAAAAATATTTTTTTTTTTGTCATTTAATACCCAAAATCGAAACCATTTAAGTCGAGGATATCACATACAAATTTTGGTCCCGCTTGGGGTCGGTTAAGACTACTTCATAGGGTTATCTGAAATTTTACCTTTGTGCGACACGCCTTAACCCTCTCCAAATGGGACCAAAATTTATATGTGATATCTTCGACTATAGTAGCATCGACGTAGGGTTTTGAGGCTTAGGAAATTTGATGTAAAAATTTGCTTCCTACGTTTGAGGACCACCCTAGTATGTATACAAACACACGTACATATTTGCTTATATAGTTAGTTATTGTTGCTTGCTTTGTTTCAGTTTTTCCCAATTTTTTTTTCTGACATTTCCCTAATGAAGTCTTAGTGTATACAAGCGTGTATGAGAGGGAGAAAAGAAAAATTAGTAAACATACAAATCCAATGAAGTACGAGTATAATAAATAAATAAATAAATTAACGATTTGAAAAAAAATCGTCAAACATTTTTTCCTACATTAGACGATGGCCTGCTGGGCGCAGCGTGAAATGGCGTGAGAAGTGATAACAAACAAATCGCTTTATTGACTGCAGCTTCGTTTCTAATTTTGATTAAACCAATATACACAACAAACAGGGAGACCTCAAAGATAAAAATAATTGCCTTACAGGCAATTGGTTTTTCAATATGTTTACTTTCCTTGGGCTTGCTTGTTCTACTGCCCAACAATGGAGATTGTTTGTATTTTTTTTTTTTTTTGGTTGCTCAACCTATCACTCTCCATAGTTGTTGTGCCCATTTATTATTGATATTTTAATTTTGTTTTTGATTTGCTCAGCTAACAAATACCAAAACGGCAACCACAAAAATCCCAATCTATAATTACATATAATAATTTCCACCGCTATGCGAAGGCGCAAAGCTCACGCGTTTTTTTCAGTCATTTTTTATACCTTGCTTCCATTATTGTTGATTTTTTTATTTTTAGTATTTTTTTTTTTATTTCTTATTATGGGTCCAGCTAATCGGATTACACTGAAACTTTTAAATTTTGATTTGACATCTCTTTTGTTTTTTCTCCCTTTTCCCCACTAATTCGTTTGAATAAAAGTCTTCATTTGTTTGTTTAGGTATGCGGAAATAATAAATTTTGATTTTATTTACAACGCACTCACACAAACACATACATTCCGTACATATTGACCGCATTTGCATGCATCAATTTTCTTAACACGTATTCACAACAACACAAATTGATCTAATTTCGTCTAGCGTAAGCGTTAAACTGCGATAAGCTGCTTATCAGCTGCTTCACAGGCCGCCCGAAATATTACCCACGCTCTAGAAATCCACGCTCCGTTGTGTGCCCCCAGCAAGCATACTCATACGTACATATATACATATACAGTGACTCAAACAAGTGTTCACATACTTATTTTTTTTTTTTATAAGAAAATTATGTTTAAATGGAAAAAGTACAAAAATCCGCCTGCAACAAAAAATATTAAAAACTAACGGAATTTTTTAGCCGCTGGCGTTTTATTAGACTAAAATTTTATGGCTATAGAACTGCATACCCAAAGGATGTTCTAAAAATTTAGATTAAAAAGTTCGAAATTTGTATGAAAATTTATTGAAGTTAAAAACTTCGTTTTATTAAGTATTGGTTAATAGTTTTATAAAAAATAACAATATAATTTTTACCTGAAAAACATTGTGAATATATGTCTATAAACAATTCAACACACCTGTTTGAGTCACTGTATATACATATGTACATACACTAGTGTTAGGTGTTTTTAAGTAAATTCACCTTGCAGGAAAAAAATTACTAATGATGCTAATGCTGTATCCTTGATAGGAAACATTTCTTTACTGTACTTCAAAATTAAAAATGACAACTATGACGCGAAGACTGTATTCTTGTTGCTAGGAGATAGGTTGCGGTGGTTGCCCTTGAGGCCCTTTATGCTCCCACTTTAGCGAGCGGTTCGTCAAACCATGGACCTCCCTTAATGTGGATCTAAAATTCTGTTTAACAGCTGGTACATACATATATTCACCCAAGTAGCTCTTCGCTGCCGGTTTTGAACAGCTCAGCCGATATCCCGTCATCTTGGGGGAACATTTTCATCAAAAACGCCATTATCGTTGCCATTCAAAAGCATGAAACTTTGAAGAAATTCGATTTTGAATTCAGGTTATTCTACCAGCTCCAGAAAACAAATTTCAGAAGCTATAAACATAAAAATTCAACTAACTAATGAACTTTTTAGTTCAATTGACTTACGAAATTTTACTATTGAAAACTTTCCTACCGGGTATGTCCATAATTTATGTACGCTCCATTAATTATGCCACTGTGACACCAGTCGTATGTGACAATCCCAATCATAATCATACATAATGTACTACATACATATGTATATTCCTCAATCTGTATTTAATTCATTTAGTTATGAGCAATAAAAATGCAAAGAAGATTTAGCGCATACTAATGTGATATTTTCTTTGTGTTGAAACGAAATACCCACGAATTAGTCACTTGATTGTAGATAATGTTTGACGTTTGCATTCATTTGCTTCTTCATTTAAGACTCGTAAGTTGTAGGTCAATTAATTAAAATTTTGTGTGTTAATCAACCGTGTTGTGCGGGTTTGCCTTTCATTTTCTTATATTTTAGAATTTTATCTGTGCCTCTAGTGTATTGTAAAGAAATTACAGCAAAAATATTGTATTGTGAAAAGAACTAAAGAAGAAGAAGTGCAGTCCAAATTTTGACTATCTGAGAGTTCCAATATATTTGACTTCGTATTCCAACTCTGTCCTCCACGGATAGCCGAACCAGTGTTCGGCTCATACCTCCTTATCAACGGTAGAAGAACGCCTTTCTGTGGGTTTATGCTGAGTCTTTCACTGGTACATCAGCTTAATACCACACTCAGGCTGCACCCTTTTCGTACGCATAACCAATAGAAGCTGAGGTCGTCCATCACGACAGACCAAAGTAAGGGGAAAAAGCACCACCCTGTGAGCAGTCTCTCGTGGCTCTAATCGTAACGTGAGTGTTTCCCAAAGACTGAGTTTGTTCATAACAATTCAGATAATATCATCTGCTGAGTGGAAGAAGATCGACCTATCTCGGCAGCCAGTTCGAAAACGTCCTATCTCAGAAAACATTTCAAGAACGCCCCACTTCAGAATTTGATTGAAAACCACCCTATTTCATAATTTTATTTAAAAATACCCTACCGCAGCTGAAAATACATTGAAAATGTGCTGAGATAGGGCGTTTTAGCATCGGCAGCTAAGATAGGGCGTTCTTTAACCACAAATTCTGAGATAGGGAATTTTTCAATCAAATTCTGAGATAGGGAATTTTTCAATCAAATTCTGAAGTAGGATGCTCGTGAAAAGTTTTCTGAGATAGCGCGTTGTCGAACTGGCTGCCGAGATAGGTTGATCTCTATGATGCTCTTATAAAAGATAAGATTAAGTACTTGGAGATACACTATTGTAGCTTTTGTCTTAAGTGACTTTATTCTTAGCATCCATTGAGCTACAGAACAGCTTTTTCCTTCCTCGGCTCTTAAGGACTCAAACGAAAAACTTCGTAGATGATGAATGTTGATACAAGGTAGGATACGACACATGAATATATTCGCAAGCCGATGTAAATTTTAACCTATGGATGCATACATACATTCATAAGTAGGAGCTTATTATCTTTTAGTAAAGCGTTTTAGAAACCTCAAGGCGAATTCTTTTTATATACATATACTACCCCTGGCGGTTTTGGTTTTCAACTGGTTATGACCCCTGAAGTCGTTATTGCTAAAGTAAGTCAATCAGTAGACGTAAATCAGGTCACTGATAAATGCCTATTGATATTCATTTGGCACAGCGGAGATTTCAGCGCATATAAATCTTGTACTATACTATACTATAAAAGAGGGGCTTTTTTGAGTTTGTTCTAATTTCGACATTACCTCAGTCTTTGCCGAACTAGTAATAAATCGACATATTTGTATGTTAACTGATCAAAATAAACCGCTTATGCGCATAAAAAAACTTGATTGTTGTTTTTTGCATTTATTTCTCAGCGAGTCGATCAGAGCCTCCATTTGTATTTGTTTCTCAATTTAACTGAAATAAAAGCATTTTAATTTGTTTATTAAATCATAAAGTGCGAAAAACAGTTGACTATCAGGTAGCAAATTTAAATTAAAAGGAAGCGAATTGAGGTAGGGAGCTGGTAGAAGTTTGAAGTGGAAAGAATTCAAAGAAAGAAAATTGAAAAACCTTACACTCGAACATTAAATTAATTGAAACGACAGACCCACATGACCTTTGAGAATATGTGCTTACGAAAGTAAAGTCACGTAAATACCATTTATGCTTCGCATAAAAACATTCTCTATATAAATAATTGACAAAAGCACTCATTTACTCGCATCTATGCATGTTTGTATGTATGTAAGTAAAGTAAAGTAAAATACAATAAATGCGTAGCGCTACAATAAATTGCTTTACTGTCGAATGCGAACAATTTCCCTAGAGTCAATTGGCACTAATTACTCAATGTCAATTTTCTTTTCTACTTATACGCCTTTTCACTTCTGCACTTCTGCAACTTTGCTACTTATTTTTTTATGTTAGCTACTTTACTTCTGCCTCCCTGCCTTTTATGGCATTTAATGCGCGCCGGTCACTCTTGGGCGCCAACAAACGATAGTACCCGTACTAGGCACGCGCTGTGTTCTTCACCCCTGGATGGAGCTTACGCATACACACATAGATATTTGCAATTTAACTTTTGTTCAGACGTCCGTCACGCTAGCTGACCCACTTCTCCAAAAAATGATAAAAATTACTCAGGAATTAGGTGCAATTTAGGTGCAATTTAGGGCCTCCAAAATTAATTTAAGTGCTCACTCGGTTTCCGAGAGAATTGCAAAAATATATGGGTCAGCCAGCGTGACGTCATGCTAGCTGACCCACCCACTAATTTTCCTCGAACACTGGTAAATATTATTCAGGAATTAGGTGCAATTTAGGTGCAGTTTAGGCCCACCAAAATTAATTTCGGTGCACACTCGGTTTCCGAGAAATTCGCAGAAATGTGTTTCGGGTCAGCCAGCGTGACGTCTCGCTAGCTGACCCACCCACTAATTTTCGTCGAACACTGGTAAATATTAATCAGGAATTAGGTGCAATTTAGGTGCAGTTTAGGGCCACCAAAATTAATTTCGGTGCACACTCGGTTTCCGAGAAATTCGCAAAAATGTGTTTTGGGTCAGCCAGCGTGACGTCTCGCTAACTGATCCACCCACTAATTTTCATCGAACACTGGTAAATATTATTCGGGAATTAGGTGCAATTTAGGTGCAGTTTAGGCCCACCTAAATTAATTTCGGTGCACACTCGGTTTCCGAGAAATTCGCAAAAATG
>NW_023462664.1:0-17717 GCF_013731165.1 Rhagoletis pomonella
GGGTGACGGTTGCCCCAAGAACTAGATAGTTGCTTAAAACGACAATACTATGAATTGCGTGAGGTAGACACGGACAAGGAGGCCAAAGCATGCCCTTTTACAGGGTTGAGTGTAGCATCTATTACATTTTGTACCGGGGAAGGGCAACATTTTTTGGTAGAAACTAAATCATCATAAGAAATTTTGATAAAGGAAAATTTATTTTCCATTTCTTGTGCGTCATTTTATATGAATTTTTCGTTTTTCTTGAGAGCTATTAAAAGCTTAACTGCCAATGAAAACATTGTCCTAAAAATATACAATGCATACTCACTTACTGTTGTTTGTTACTCTTTACAGCCTAAAAAATTTTATCACTGATATGTACTTAACAAGGATTCGAAGATTTAAATTGCCAATTTCGAATTCGTTCCACCAAAATGAGCTATATAAATAGAAATACGAGTTCAGTTAATTTTTTCGGTATTCGAAATATTAAAAAAAATTAGGCAATCGTAAGAAATCACCATCTCCATCGAAAACCAGCAGCAAGATTCCAGCATTTACTATCACTAATTTTGATCGCCGAAAATCTCCAAAGGAATAGCAGGAACTCCTAACAACACGCAACATCTAGTTACATGACCATCATTCTGCCAGATTTGGCTGATTACACATTACAGTTATTACTTTTCCATTCAGTATACTTTTAGGCCCACTGCTTTTCATTTAGAGAATTTTGGCGACGAAAATTTAGCGTAGCCATTGTCAGAATTCCACTACAAAAACCAAAAATCGAGAAAAATGAACATTAAAACTCTTTTTTAACATTTTTCATTGCTTTTGAAAGTTGAGCGCATCTTGTGTTTATAGAACTTTTAATTGACCAAGTAATTTTTAAGCAAAAAACACAACCGACTTCAATTCTCACATGCAAAATTAAGACTACCGTTATATTTTTCATGATCCAATGGTCATATTTTTTTTAATGTAGCTCGATTCCCGTGCGTAATCGGCGCAATTGATTGTACCCACGTCCGTATTAAATGTCCAACAAGAAATGTTGGTCGCATGATGGCAGGACACTTTCGGAATAGAAAGGGTTACTATTTATTAAATGTACAAGTGCGTATGAACCTATATAAAAAAGCAACCGTATTAGCATACAAAAGCTTACACTTTCTTACTTGCAGATTGTTTGCGATGCCGAATGTAAAATTTTGGACATTGTTGCAAGAACCCGTGGTTCTGTTCATGATGCTAGGAGCTGGAATATGTGTCGATTAAAAACAAATTTAGAAGCAACAAAGCATGTACATAAAGGCGTACTGCTTGGTGATGGAGGCTATCCATCAAATTCTAAAAATTAATAAAACGTTGAAAATTTAGCTGAAACTGCACATTTTTTATAATTGTTCCACAAAGTTTGAAATGGTGATTTATATGGAGTTTGTTATATAATGAGCTAGACTTTTATGGGAAATTATTAAACATTAAATAAACAAAAGGAAAATAGCCAAAATTTATCACAATGTTGATGACTTAATCAGCTGATCACAAGTGTACATACACTCACCCACATCTAAGTTCTGCAGCGCTTTTTTATCGATATTCATGGTCAATTTATTTCGTAATTTGTATAAAGAAGTATAGTAAATTTTATAACTAAGGGTTTGTAACCCAAAACTTCCAACTTTGTAGACAAATTTTGAAAATTTCAACAAAATATCAAACTTATTAATCAGAATCAACTCTAATTCTTTGCCACTTTTAATTTCATATTATTATGGTAAAATTTAATTAGCTATAAAACTGCATTCTCGATTCTTTTTTAAATTCTCTTTAAAGCCTGAAATTTTCATAATTTGTCTACAAAGTTTGAAGTTATAAAGCCTTTGTTATAAAATTTACTATACTTCTTTATACAAATTACGAAATAAATTGACCATGAACAAAAAAAAATTTAAAAAAGCGTTGCAGAACCTAGATGTGAGTGAGTGTAACTCAATTTCATTTATAAAAATCTTAAGTCTGGTTCAGTCTCGGTACTTTAAAATTCACTAATAAAAATCGATATACTAATACAACCATATCTATCTTAGTTCAGATATATCAAAGGATCACTTTCTGGATTCGATTTGTCTTTTTTTATTTGCTCCATAAGTAGCTGTTTTTTTAATTCATGGAGTTCAATCATATGCTTCATTTGTAGTGAATGGAGCTCTTTTTCGTGCTTTATTTTCAGCTTATGCATTTCTTCGCTTTGCTCTGCTTCCTTTTGGATTTGCTTTCACCTTTCCTGTAGAACGTCATGTTTGTCTGCTTTGTTTTGGTAATTTTCTAAGGTCATTTACTAAATTATCGCCCCGTTAATGTCTTTTTTCTGTCGATTTCGGCTGCTCTTCTGATTCATCATGATGAGATTGGTCCAGCTCCTCCAACTCCAAACATTCCGTGTTGCTATCAATTAAAATGCTGTGTCCTGTAGCTCAATCTGGATCATATAAACCACTTCTTCGTCGCTGTGACTGAGCTCAGGACCTTCCACAAGATTGCCTGTAGCTGTGCGGGCTTTACGAACAGCTGCCAAATTGGTTTTTGCATGCGCCTTCATGCGCATCCATTGCTGCCTCAATTTGCTTATTTCCCTCTCATATCCTAGTGATTCCATATCACTTTTTATAATGCGCCATACATCCTTCTTCTTTGATATCATTTTGGTATCGTTTCGTTTGTCATCAATCACACTGATGTGCTTCGCCATTAACTCACGGAAGCAGTCTTTTTCCTCATGGGACCAATTCGCCTCACGCTCTCTCTGTAATGAAAACATAAAACTTGTTAAAATTTATTAATGACTTGTCATTTAACTTAACTTACTTTCAGCAATTCCGCAGCCATCGTGAACCTCTTGTTTTCTTTTAAATAAATTAATACACATCGTTTAGATATGTGTTTGTTTGTTTCACAGCGTACTATCGATAAACACCGACTTCATAACCCTGCGGTTTTACTGCTTAGTTTACACTTTTAAAACGAATTTATAACCATATTCTTTTGGAAAAGTATATATTGAAAATTAAAATGTCGTTTAAAAGGATCCAAATTTAAATTATTCAATAAAAATGTTGTTTTTTGATATATCGTAAAAACGAAATTTGATATATTTTCACATTGCACATGCCTACAACAGCTGTTTTTGTTATATCGTAAACTAAGTCGAAACTACCCTACTAGACAAACCTGACGGAAACTAATACACACACACCAGTGAACCAACACAAATGCAAGTATGAACATATATTAGTTCAATCCTGTGTACTAGCGAGAATGAAACCCCTCAAAATTTGAAAGAAAGATATAGCAACAATGTACTACGACTGTTTTCAGCTAATTTAACAGAGTTGCATTTCATGCTGATTGAAAGTAGTTGCTACCTTCAAAATACCAAATATATCCGAGTACTATGTAAAGTGAACCATTTAAGATATTTATTTTGGTATTTTAGCTTGGAAATAATTTTGTTTTGTATCGAAAATTTAAATAAAAAACTAATTAAATTGCATTTTTGTCTTGAGTATAGAAATTAGCCCCACAAAAAATTAACAAAACCAAAAAAATAATACTTGGAAACCAAATTCATTCATACCGAATACTTTTCAGAGCCAAATTTCTCATCACTAAAATTTTCGCAAAGCAACGCGCCCGCCATTTTGAAGTATTTATGTTAAATTTTACCAAATCGCAGAAGAATTTCGGAAAGTTTTGTGTTTTTCGAATCAAATCCCAGGTGGAATATAGCCGAAAATAAGAAGATAAGTATCTTAAATTGTGCATGGTGTAAACAATTGTTTAAATAATATGAAAAAGAGGTATTTCCAAAATTGCGTGAGTAAGGAAAAAAGGATCTTTGAATCTGATGCGAAAAGATTTAGAGAACTTTTGGAATGTACTCAAGCAATGGAATGTGTAGCAAATGTTAATGTAATTGAATGTCCCTCCGTACTTATGCTTCCGAGTTCCCAAAAAGACTTAAGTGTTGGTGTCAGTGATAGTGAGGGTGAGGATAAATGTCCAAGTCCCCATAGGGAATTGACTGCTGATAGTGATAGCGAGCCGGAACAGTTCTATTTACTTCAATGAAAAGTTTTTGCTCATACCCTTATTACACCATTTGTTTCACGACTTTTCCAATTTTGCTACACATTCAAATTAATTTAATTTTTGCTACCATTTAATATGAACATAATATAATATATGAACCATAATAATAATATGTATGATATGATCCATGATAATAATATGAACCATGCACATGGATTCAAGCAATATTCTTGATGAGTCGTTTTGTGAGGAGTCTCCAGTCGAAAGTAAGTGGAATGTATGAAAAATGTTTCATCACATAATTCCATCGTTCTTTATTTTAGTGGGCCAATCCCTTATAAAGAAGAGGTGCTACGACACCAATGTTGAAGCGGCAGGTGTAAGCCAAGTTTGCTCTCCGAGTGATGGTAAGTGCCTATTGAAAAAACTATGTAAATAACACTTACGATTTTAGTATTAATTCTTGAAAATCATTAAAGATATTAACGCGAAGCTGGACACCAATGTTGAAGAAGAGGAAGCGGCAGGTGTAAGCCAAGTTTGCTCTCCGAGTGATGGTAAGTGCCTATTTTAAAAAACTATGTAACTAACACTTACGATTTTAATATTAATTCTTGAAAATCATTAAAGATATAAACGCGAAGCTGGACATCCTTCTTAATAACCAAAAAGCCATATGGGATACTTTGCAGACAAGCATCAACAACGTAAGTCCTTGAAATACCTCACTCTTTACAAAAGTTACATACATACATACATATAAATACATATGTACATAAATATATACATATTCATAATAAATACATACATATGTATAAACAATATATATATTTTGTATATTTTTTTTATTTTAGCAAGCAAAGTTGTCAACAAACCAGGCGGAGCTGGAGAAGAAATTCATATCACTCCAAATGAATGTAAGTGTTGTTTTGTGAAAAATAAGAATTTATGAACATATGAGTACTCGATTTTGCAGGCAGTCGAAAACGCGGAATTTCTCGCTCTAGCGAAATCAGCACGCGAAATAAAGGTTTCGGTGCAAAATATAGAAAAGGAAGTTTGTCGTATGACGGGCGAAGCATGTGACAAAATTATGAACGAAATTGCCAGCATGTTGCCCTGCTCCGCATATACCCCGATAATGGCGCTCGAGGAGAAATTAAAGGCCAAGGAGTATGTGAAAGCAATGGTAAGTAATAATAGCGAATTTAACTGATTTTATTAAAAACAACCCCCTTTCAATAGACCACATACTTGTACAAGGTCAAAGGCGTGTCGGATGACGTTGGCGGTGTTTTCAAAAAGCTTTTCACCGATGAGTCCTTGGCTGAATTTAATTGGGAAGGGAGGTGGGAGAAAAAAGCCTTGAGAGAACTGACGTTATTTGAGCATGTTTTGCGCGGTAAACTAAAAAATAATAGTGTCAATAATGCATTCGTTTAAATACATTTCTTCCTTATTTAGACGTTTTCAATAAAATGACGTCCAAGGAGTTCGAGCACGCGGTTAAAAAACAAGTGGAGCGGAGTCATCATCGTCTTCATCAAAAAAAATATGACTCCAAGAAAAGCGACAAAAAATAATATATGTAAATAATTCATAATTACAATAATTAAATTACAATTAGGGGATTCACAAGACGTGTTAACCGTCGTAAAATCTTAAGCTTAACACTTGTTTATGTAAAATAGCGGTTAAAATGGTTGGGGGGTTGGCTAATTATATATTCTTTATCAGTTTAAAAGAATTTCGGTTTAGTTAGAAATCCCCTAAAACCATTTTAATTAAAAAAGATGTTAACCTTAAGATTTTACGACGGTTAACACGTCTTGTGAATCCCCTAAATTAAATTATAATAATAATTACATAATTAATACAGGTCCGAATTTCAAACTTGGTAGAAAAATTAGAAAAAATCGACAAAATGTTACAACAACAACAAACTTTTTATTAAGATTTTCTAGAAAAATTCTATGTATGCAGTTTTATAGCCTATTAAATTCTGGCTTAAGAAAGTGCAAGTTTCAAGTAGCCATAAATTCGCGTTGATTTTTGATAATTTTTTTGGCGGATGGTGTTATTATTTTCTGTCATACAAAATAGGCTATAAAACTGCATACCTAGAATTTTTCTAGAAAATCTTAATAAAAAGTTTGTTCTTGTAACATTTTGTTGATTTTTTCTAATTTTTCTACAAAGTTTGAAATTCGTACCTGTATTGTTTTTGTTAAAAAATAATAAACATTACATTAAATTAACTTAAGAAAAATGGCCAAAACTTGCAAAAATGTCGCGCCCAGTTTTCATTTGGTTTACTGTATATTTATAATATGTATGAAAACCATAAAAAAGTAATAGAATAAGTAACACATTTTGAATTTTCGTCTATTTTTATTGTTTTGTAAATATGTTAACGTTAATAGAATAAGTAATAAGTTTTGACTTTTCATCTAGTTTTTTAAACCTTTTTTTATACTTTTATGGCCTTATTCATAAAAAATAAAGTAGGTTTAAAAAGTTTTATAAATTGACGTTTTCATACATTTTTCAATTTATAAACCTTTTGTAAAGCTATTTTATTTTTTATGAATAAGGCTATTAGAATGGAAGCATACTGTCGTTGTCTTTCGAAATAAAGTTCTTTTACACATGTGTGTAGTTATTTATAAGTTATTTAAATATTTTTGTATGTGAAAATACACAGAAATATGAAAAAAATTTAAAATAGTTTTTTGATCTGATTGATTTATACATCAATCTGATGAATCAGACTTGACTACTTATTGCATCAGTTATGATTAATGAGGGCTGATTGATTTATACATCAATTTGATTAATCATACGTGACTATTATTTACATCAGCTTTGATTGATCAGATCTGACTGATTTATACATCAGACTGAGTTATCAGATCTTAGTGAGTATTGTATCAGTTATGATGGTTAATACCTGACAAAATTGTCCATCAGCTCTTATTGGTAAGATCTGAGGAATCTTTCCATACGAGCTGAGTTGATTAAATAAGGCGAGTGAGTAGTGCAAACATATGTTGCTAATATTTACAAATACGGCTAAAACCCACATGTTAAAATGAGAGGCAAAATCACACCTACAGGAAAGTATCCATCAGATTTTTCAAAACCGCTGTAGAAACCTGATGTATAATCTGAGGGGTTAGTACTCCAAGGCTGATACTCAGATGATTCATCAGTGATCACTCAGTTGTCCCGTAGGGTACTTAGTAGAAGTCTGAAATGCGACTATGAATAGAAGTGAATTTTAAGTTGGTACTTAAATTTAAGTTGCAACTTTGTTAGTTTCGACTTAGTTGCGGGACTATGAATACGCGCCAATGTTTTCAATTTTTTGCGCCAAGTCACGATAGGCAGGAGTTTGTTAAGTGCCGAGGTCTAAAACTGTTGAGCTACAGAACTAAATTCATCAGCTGATTTTATGTCTTTATGTTAATGATTCATTAATTGAGAGAGGATAGTATCGCTTTCTTAATGCTGAAAAGCGAATCAGATACATATATCAAATGTGCTGGAATGAGAGTTAAAATCCTGGCATAAGCAATGGAGTGGCTCGTGTAATTCAAACTTTCAAGTTTTTCAGAAATAGGGGATAAAAGTGTCTTGTTACACAGCCTAACTTCACCCAAAAGAAGCGGATTTGAAACTGAGCCTGTCAGTAATTTAACCATAAATAAATAAAATGAAATAAAAAACTTTTTAATATACAATGGAAAGCGTGGAGCGCATCCAGTACAAAGCATTCAATTTCATTGACAATAGTCAAACTGCATGACATTCTACAGCCAAAGTACAAATTTGAGATCGATTTTAAGCGGTCGTTATTCATATGCCCACCTACATACATATGTTACTTTTCATATCAATTCAAGTGTATTACATGCGCCCCACGCTTTTAATTTTCAATGTCATTAATTGTTTATAATGACTTTTGCTAAAATTTCAAAATCAAAAGTTATCAAAACAAATTCTGTGGGACTGAGAAATATTATTTTCTACTTTTTAGGCCATTTATAAAAGCGTTGTATATAAAAAAGTTGTATTTTATTTTATTTATTTCCTACTTTTTAGTCTTGTCTGTAGAACATTTTGCAATAGATATTAAAATAATTCAACTTGCAGTGAAAGAGAACAGAAGACTATGCAAGCACAATGTTGTTTGCTCACATTTAGTATAAACATCCATATGTACATACATACATATATCAGGAGTTTATTTCATTTAAAGAAATGCCATTTTCGCTGTGACGTATATAAATAGTGCATATATTAAGGCACAATATTTAACTTCTTCTGGCGGGGCGCCATCTAGAGTCTTCTAATTGTATCTCCTTGATATGATGCCTACAACGAGGTTGATATCTAGACTAGGTTGATATCTAGAATTTTCCATAAATAGCTTTGCTACATTTATATTAGGTGCATTCTTTTGCAACCGAGCTACAAAAGAACACTCGCTTAAATGACGAAATACACGCAAAGCAACAACACAAACTCGGCTATTTATCAGAGCTCAGCCAGGTCGGTTAAAAAATACGCGACCTGAAGGCTAGTGTTGGTAAGTGAAAAAACTGCTATATTGTGAATTGTTAATGGGAAAGTGGAGAGGGAAATTTTTGCTTCCTTTTATACGCGACTTATATTTTAAAAGAGTATATATATTACGCAAATATCTCGCATAATTACTAATTTAAATTTGTTTTTGTATCTAAATCCCGTTAAACTAATCACATTTTCTTGCCAGCTACTAACAGGGTTGCTTAAGTAGCTAAAAGGAAATTTTACCCGAGTTGAGCGTTCTTTTGTCGCTCGCTTACAAAAAAATTCAGCTAGTATAAATGGTGGTCTGGACATACAACATTCAAAGCGGTCTGGACATACAACATTGCAAGTTGATAAAAGCATTGTAAAAAACGTGGAGCGTATGCAATACAAAGCATTAGATTTAATTGACAATATTCAAACTACATACATAACATGACCTAAAATTTCTACAGCGAAAGTACAAATTTGAGATCGATTTTAAGCGGTCGTTATTAATATACCCACATACATACATATGTTACTTTTCATATCAATTCAAGTGTATTACATGCGCCCCACGCTTTTCATTTTCAATCTCATAAGTTGTTTATAATGACTTTTGCTAAAATTTCAACTATGCAAGCAAAATGTTGTTTGCTCACATTTAGTATATGCCTACATATCGCACACCGTCTTTAAAAGAGGCACAACTCAAAAAAAATACGTTCGTCAGAAAATGCGAAAAACTATTTCGTGGCACGTGGGGCGATGTTACCTTAGGTTTTTTTAACAAATTATAACAAAAATTTGCTCCAGCCTTTGCAGAAAGGTAAATAAAAGTTCTGCGTACATTTTTAGCGCATAATCTCAAAAATTCCAAATTTTGAGTTGTGATTCTTTTGAAGACGGAGTGCGATATGTACATACATATAGCAGCAATTAATTTCATTTAAAGAAATGGCGTGTCGTCCAATTCCGCTGTAGCGTATGTAGTGCATGTTTTTAACTTCTTCCGGCGAGGCGACATCCATCTCTAGAGTTTTTCTAATTGTATGTCTTTGATATGATACCTACGACGAGGTTGATATCTAGACTAGGTTTGCCATAAATACCTTTGATATATTTATAGTATGGTGGTCTGGACATACAACATTGCAAGTTGATAAAAGCTGTGTAAAATAGTACCAAGCATTTCCCTGCGACTGAAAAGTGTAGAAAGATTAAAGGTTCTAATCGGCTCGTATAAGGCGGAAGGTTATATTGAGAATCCCAGCGGAAATTTCTTAAAGCAAAAGGTAGAAATTGTTTTTGAATTGATTCTATCTTCTCTGAGTAAATTTGATACCTTGGATTCCAAACCACCGAACCGTATTCCAGAATCGGTCTAACTAATGTTGTAAACAGGGTTTTAGTGATATAAGAGTCACTGAATTCTTTTGACACAAATGTTTCATAAATGCAAGTACGCCTTGTTGACTGTCACATTAATGTGAAGATTAAAATTAAGTTTCGGATCCATTGTGATACCAAGGTCCATAAAATTGTATACCTGTTCCAAATTATGGTTATCTATTGTAACGGGTGATTTTTTTGAGGTTAGGATTTTCATGCATTAGTATTTGACAGATCACGTGGGATTTCAGACATGGTGTCAAAGAGAAAGATGCTCAGTATGCTTTGACATTTCATCATGAATAGACTTACTAACGAGCAACGCTTGCAAATCATTGAATTTTATTACCAAAATCAGTGTTCGGTTCGAAATGTGTTTCGCGCTTTACGTCCGATTTATGGTCTACATAATCGACCAAGTGAGCAAACAATTAATGCGATTGTGACCAAGTTTCGCACTCAGTTTACTTTATTGGACATTAAACCAACCACACGAATGCGTACAGTGCGTACAGAAGAGAATATTGCGTCTGTTTCTGAGAGTGTTGCTGAAGACCGTGAAATGTCGATTCGTCGCCGTTCGCAGCAATTGGGTTTGTGTTATTCGACCACATGGAAGATTTTACGCAAAGATCTTGGTGTAAAACCGTATAAAATACAGCTCGTGCAAGAACTGAAGCCGAACGATCTGCCACAACGTCGAATTTTCAGTGAATGGGCCCTAGAAAAGTTGGCAGAAAATCCGCTTTTTTATCGACAAATTTTGTTCAGCGATGAGGCTCATTTCTGGTTGAATGGCTTCGTAAATAAGCAAAATTGCCGCATTTGGAGTGAAGAGCAACCAGAACCCGTTCAAGAACTGCCCATGCATCCCGAAAAATGCACTGTTTGGTGTGGTTTGTACGCTGGTGGAATCATTGGACCGTATTTTTTCAAAGATGCTGTTGGACGCAACGTTACGGTGAATGGCGATCGCTATCGTTCGATGCTAACAAACTTTTTGTTGCCAAAAATGGAAGAACTGAACTTGGTTGACATGTGGTTTCAACAAGATGGCGCTACATGCCACACAGCTCGCGATTCTATGGCCATTTTGAGGGAAAACTTCGGAGAACAATTCATCTCAAGAAATGGACCGGTAAGTTGGCCACCAAGATCATGCGATTTGACGCCTTTAGACTATTTTTTGTGGGGCTACGTCAAGTCTAAAGTCTACAGAAATAAGCCAGCAACTATTCCAGCTTTGGAAGACAACATTTCCGAAGAAATTCGGGCTATTCCGGCCGAAATGCTCGAAAAAGTTGCCCAAAATTGGACTTTCCGAATGGACCACCTAAGACGCAGCCGCGGTCAACATTTAAATGAAATTATCTTCAAAAAGTAAATGTCATGGACCAATCTAACGTTTCAAATAAAGAACCGATGAGATTTTGCAAATTTTATGCGTTTTTTTTAAAAAAAAAGGTATCAAGCTCTTAAAAAATCACCCGTTATAAGAAAGTGGCTGAACAGCTCTTCACGAGAAGCACATTACTTTACATTTTTCCAGATTTAGAGGCATTCGATTTACATAGCACCAGTTAGCCATGCTGTTTAAGTCTGCTCGTAGCAAATGCTTTTCTTTGATTGATACGTACGATTTATAAAGTTCCACATCATCTGCGTACATTAAAATTTTTTAAAATTGTATATCTGTAGAAATATTGTTTATAAAAAGCAAGAACAGAATCGGGCCTAGGTGGCTACCTTGCGGGACTCCTGAGGTAACATCAATGACGTCAGAAATAGCATTTTTAAACATAACCCGTTGTGATCTATCATAGAGGTATGAAGAAATCCAACGTATAAAATTAGGTTGAAGACCTAGAAGATCAAGTTTATAGATCAGCAACGAGTGACATACTTTGTCAAATGCTTTACTGAAGTCGGTATATATAACATCCAAATTTTTGTTTTCACTAAACGCTTTTGAGATATAGGTTGTGAACTCAAGTAAATTTGTTGAAGTTGATTTGCCTTTGCAAAACCCATGTTGACAATATGAAATGGTAGAGGAGATAGAATGCGTCAACTGATTTGTAATAATTGCTTCAAATAATTTAGGAATTGCAGAGAGCTTAGCTATGCCCCGATAGTTCTCCACCGAGGACCTGCTACTGCTTAGCGGGGTTATGAACGATTGCTTCCATATGGTTGGAAAAATGCCTTCTTTAAGAGACAAATTGAATAAGGCTGTTAACGGCTCATAGAGATAATCAGCACAATTTATAAGAAAACAAGTGGGGATCTGGTCAGGACCATAACTAAAAGACTGCTTTAAGGACTTCAGGTAAACTAATACATCATCGGGAGATATTATTGGGGTATGTATTGAGTTAAGTGGACTTAGTTTAAAAGGATAGTCAAAGTATGCTTGGGAGTCAATGGAGTAATTGGATTTAAAAAACTGAGCGAACATATTAGAAATTGTTTGATTATTACTAGAGACGGTATTTTGATACTTCATGGTCAACGAACATTTCGCTTGGAGTTTACGAAATCATAAAACGATTTGGGGTTATATATTATACGTCTTTTGATTTTAAACAAGTAAGCTTTATAACACTTTTTGTTTAATTCAAAGAAGTTGTGACGCAGTAGTAAGTATTTTACATAGTATGAGTGTAAACCGGTTTTTTTGTGTAATCTAAAATAACGTGACTTTCTGTTTTTCAAATTTCTCAGTTCTTTAGTGAACCATAACTGTGTTTGTTCTTCAGGAACACACATGCGTTTATTTATTTATTTATTTATTTATTTATTTATTTATTTAGTCTACAGAAAAATGTTTTCTTACAGACAGTTGAGATAAAAAGATTTAGAATATTTAAGTATGTGTGATACATTACAGAGTGAAATAATTATAAATATTAACTTGTAAAGATAACAATGATATTCAATAGCAATATGGGTAGCTGGCGACGCCTTGTCTCCAGTCTACTTTTGTGTGCGGCGGGCGGAAAGACCTAGTTTCCGCTCCGCCATGTTTACAGGCCGTTGATCATGGTCGGAAAGGCCGAGCTTCCGATCCATGTTCCCGTAGTCGTTACTTTGTAAGTGAGGCAGGCGGAAAGTCCTAGTTTCCGCTCCACGCTATAGACGAACTGTTGGGCGAGGTCGGAAAGGCCGAGTTTCCGATCCCTGCTCCTATTGTCCTACGCGGTCGCGGAAATATACGAAGCCGTTACAATTGTACTAAGCAGTCATAGATATTGTGTAATTTTTTCGTTCACGGTTGCAGATATTAGTTTATTTAGTTAACTTGTTGAGCAATGTTTTCTTTATTACAAAAAGCGATTCAGATAGGCACATACTTTTCAAATAATTGATGTTCAGTAGAATTAAAATGTGCAACGCTTTGCTCAACCTTTTCTTTGTATATAGGCCACGACAATTTAAACAATTCTTTAATCAGTTTTTTAAAGTTGGCTTTCGAAAAATAAAAACGAATATTTGGTTCGTATGTTTGGATACCGCAATTTTGACCATCGTTTATAATTTCGTAAGATATCTCAATAGCAGGGTGGTAGACATCTTCGGGCAAAACTAGCGGGTCACATTTATTTACTGCGGACTTAGATGCATCATCAGCATAAACAAGATCTTATACTTTGCCAAACTTATTGCGAAGTACATTAACTTGATTTAGGCAGAGTTCAGCCATCTACTCTAAAAATACGTTGTTGCACGCACTAGACCAGAAAGGTACGATATCATTGTCAATGATGTTCCATGATACATTTAGTAAATTAAAGTCACCCAACACAATCATTGAATCAGAGGGTTTAATCATTGAATTAATTGATTTCAGTAAAGAGACATGTTGTGAATACACTGATGAGTCAGATTGGGGAGGAATATAGCATAGAGCTAAGTAAGTAAACCTCTTCCAACCTGTATACGAATGCATTTGAATTCTGCAGATTCAATGTGTGGAAGACTAACATCTTCAGATGGTATTGAAGAGTCTACGGCAAAGAGTACGCCACCGCCGATTCTGTCTTCCCGATCTTTTCTGTAGACATGATAATTATTTGAAAGAATCTCTGAAGTTTCAGTGAAAGAAATTATATTATAATTGCATTCAAGGCCATTAAGATATAAATTCGTTAATTTAGTATTTAAGCCTCTTACGTTTTGATAATAAATACTTAAAGCAGTTTTAGTAATCAGTTTTTTGATTCAGTATTTTGACGGGGAATATTTGCTAAGTTATTATTTTTGTTGGGCCTATACTCAAATTCATGAACGAAAGCTCCGGAAGGCCAAAAAGAACTACTAAGCAGCATGTCAAAATTTTCTAAATTTACGTCAATTTTAAATGAAGAAATATTTCTTTCATATTTAAAATTAAATTTTCTGATACTCAAGTTGATAGTTTTATTAAATTTGGACGAGATGTAAAACTATATATCGTCTTCGGAAGTACCCCTCGAAAATCTAGAGACAAATATAGACTTCTTTGGGGGAACCACAACCAGTCCCCTAGTTTTAGATTCGATTACCGGCGGAAGGGGTTGAGTAACGGAGGTACTAATTGAGGATATAGTAAGCTTTAGAGTATTAGATGACGGTGCCACAACTTCAACGAGGGAAGGGGAAGATACTTCAGGCTCGTTGTTATTAGAAGCGGAAGCAGACTTTGTTATACATTCTTTTGGGGAGGACGACTCCGATGTCTGTGGACATGGAGAAGCGAGGTTAATTAAGTCATTCGGAAGATTGTTCTGACGTGGAGCGATTATCATTTCATTAGGCGAACTATGAAGACGCTTGCGTTTTGACACACGAATATCCTTCATAAATTATACGCTATCTAAGCATTTAAAAGATCTAAACACATTTTCATAATGCTTAAATTTTTTGGTCAGTACCGACGACTCCCCCCCCCACCTTCGAAAAACCATTTCTGTTTTGTCTAATAAACTTAAAGAGATCAACTTCGGTTGACCTTCACTTTAAGCAAGACCAGTGAAGACCTTTGCCATCATTAATAATGTCCAGAATTCTACCTGTCAAAGCATATTTCAGATGGCAAATACCATCACAGAGCCAGCACGATAAGTAGCGTTCAGAATCGATTTTAATTTGGCAAGTATCAAGATCGCACTTCATATTGAAAGATTAAATAACAAAGACAATCAAAATAAATTATAACAATTTAGGAGCTGATGTAAATAGCTTTAAATAAATGTAGCGAATAGTTTGAGTATCACTGTAATTATGACACTTAATAAACGCAAAGCAAACAGCTGCGACAAGAATTACTGAAAGAAGTAAACAAAAATAGCAAAAGAAATGTGCAAGAATAAAAACGATTTCAGTTAACTACAAAGGAATTACAACACAATGATAACAACAAATGACTCGGCAAGATTAGATGTATGCTAGTGAACTTTAATTAAATTTAATATAAAACACAAAACGTTCACTTAGCTTCGATTATTTTCACACTAAGATGCTTGTAGGCACTTTTTGTAACAACTTTAACTCGCACAATAAGCTTTGCAAATAGAAAGACAAATCAGAGCACAATATAAGTTGAACCTCACAGCTTGACGTTTGCTTTTGAATGATATGCGTATCTCGAAAACTACTTGACCGAGCTCGGCCAAATTTGATATACACATTGAGCTTGGTCTCCTTAAGCACCGTGTTGATTTTTTTTTTGAAATCGGACAAAAATCACGTGCTCCAACACGGTGCTTACGGAGGCCAAGCTCAATGTGTACGTTAAATTTGGTCGAGCTCGGTCAAGTAGTTTTTGAAGTTAGCGATGATCAAAGTTCAAAAAATGAAGACAACTAGGGGCTAATTAATATTTAACTCAACAAGCTAAGTCTAACATAATATCGAGCCCTAACCGCCAAAGTAACGTAAGCGACATTTTTTTCAAAATTTTCTTTTTGATGCAGAAATATTCCTAGAGCATCTAGATACATTTCTGCATCAAAAAGAAAATTTTGAAAAAAATGTCGCTTACGTTATTTTGGCGGTTAGGGCTTGATATTGTTATAAATAATTTTAAAGGTATATAAATCCTCATTTCAAAAATTGTTCGATTTTTAAAATCGTATGGAAAATAGGCAAGCTATTAATATACAATTACATCAAGTACGAAAATAACGTTTTTTTTGGTATAAAAAATGGAGGGTTCAGGAACTATACGGGACCTATTATACCCGAGCGCACTTGTGCACAAGGGTATATTAATTTTGTTCACATAACGGTTGTTTGTAACAGCCAAAACTAATCGAGATAGATATAGACAAATGTATACATAAATGATCAGGATGAAAAAAGAAATGGATTAAGCCATGTCTGTCTGTCCGTCCGTCTCTCCGTGTACACGATAACTCGAGCAAAAGTTGAGATATCTCCACGAAATTTGGTACGTAGGTTTCCGTTAGTCCAAGGTAGGTTGCTATTGAAAATGAGCGAAATCGGACTGTAACCACGCCCACTTCACATATAACGGTAATTTCCAGAAATGCGAAAACTGCGATATTTTAGTAACTACTGGAGATTATTCACTCAAAATTGATATTTACAACAATTTTTAGGCGAAAAATAGGAATATTATAAATTTTTGGAAAATGGGCGTAGCCACGCCCACATATGGTTATATGTGTATATCTTGGTAACCGCTGCACCAATTTCTTCCAAACTTTGCACAGTTGTTGGCCCTGGTACAGCATACTAAATGGCCGAAAATTTAAAAAATCGGACAATAACCACGCCCACATCCCACATAACGGTAATTTAGAGAAATACAAAATCTTCGATAAATCAGTAAATATTAAAGCTAATTTATTAAAAATTAAGCTTGCAACAATTCTTTACCAAGAAATACGTTTATGGTAAAATTTGGGAAAATGGGCGTGGCACCACCCACTTATGATCACATATATGTATATCGGTAAGCGTTCTACCAATTTGTACCAGCCTGGTATTTTTATTGCGCTTGCCACATAAAAGCAAAACGTTGAAAATTATTGAAATCGGATCAAAATTACGGCCGCTTTTCATATAACGGTAAATTTCAGAAATGCTTTAAACTGCAATATTTCGAAATTTAAGGACGCTAATTTACTCAAAATTGATACACCCCGGCTTACCATCTAGCGGTAGGTTTTGGAAAGGTGAAAAAACATATATTTAATACTTGCGCCGGATATTTAATGTTCGGCTCCACCCGAACTTAGACTTTCTTACTTGTTTTTATGTTGTACTCGACCATACCTACAACTTACACTAGGTTTGGTTTTGGGTGTATTTCATGGTTTTTTTTTGTAGCACCGTGCTATTGGTACTCAAAATAGTTTTAAAGAAAGGTTGTTAGTTTTTATGATTTAAAGGTGCCGCAAGGAGTTAACATCGCAAATAATGTTCGGAATGTATTTTCTACAGATAACTTTTGAAACATTAAAACAAAAGTTAATTTCCGTTGCTGGATTCGTAATACTGGGGTTTTAAAATGTGTCTATTTGTAACACATTTTTCTGTTCACTTATTCATTAGCACGTTGTTCACCGATAATATGGGGCCGATAATCTGAACGCATTCTTTTCATTTCGTCTCTAGTACGGAATTCATAGTATATTGCATAAAAATAAAGGTGATAGAGAAACCAAGTAAGTTTGCAA
>NW_023462665.1:0-3621 GCF_013731165.1 Rhagoletis pomonella
TTTTTCACTGAAGGTTTGGCTATATCGAAGAGTTTTACGGTACCATCACGCGAACCAGAAGCCAAAATGTGTTCTCTTGGGTGAAATTCCAAAAAGGCCACCTCATCTGTGTGATCATAAAGTGTACGAATAACTGGGTGACCTTGTTGTTCGCGTCCTGGTTCAATATCTTCTGGTGCCGATTTAGCCAACATACGGTCAACGTCTAAAATTTTTATACTAGCATCTACACTACCAGTGGCAACCAATGTACCATCGTGGCTAAATGCACCCGCACGACATGATTGCTTGTGCGATGTGACATAAGCAGTTTCATAAGAAGCTGGCTCAGGTGCTAGCGCAGACGCTTCAGGTTCGAACTCCAAATCAATGCCAGGCAGCACGTCGTCCTTAGGAGCTATAGGTTTTTCCGTTGTAGCCTGCATGCCAGCGATCATAACATGTAACAAGCGTTCGCTCGGAGCACATTCATCTGCTTTCACGAGCATAGAGAGTTCCATTGCAAATTTTTCCAGGCCATCGTACATCAATTGACTAAAAGCAGAAGTGAAGTTGCCTTTGATTATGTTTTATGCCATTAACTAACCTTATAATAAGTCTATATAGGATTTCACGATTCTTCACAAGATTTCTGGGATCCAAAATTTCAATATCGCGCATTTTCGTTATTAATTTTTGTTCAAAAACTTAAGTTTATAAATTTATAAACACGAGTATAAATTGTTTGGCTAGAAAACAGCTGTTGAAATGACGCCGCTGCAACAACAACACCAACGCAGGCAACAAAAAAATTGTTTGTCGTTCACAATAGCTGATGAAATGGTGCAGTCAAAAGAGGCAATGCAAATACTTTGACAAAGTGTTTTGCTGTCAATTTGAGAAAATGAAATTCCACTTTCCTGTGTGAACAAATAAAATTACGGCATACATATTTAATGTACCTTGGTTTGGTCAATTTTCAGAAATAAGTATTGAAAATGGCCAGGGTGCCAAATAACAAATTTTCTCTTACATTGCTTTATGAGAAAATATGCTGATATAGGGCGTTTTTGAATCGGCAGCTGAGATAGGGCGTTTTTGAAACGAATTCTGAAATAGGGCGTTCTTGAAAAGTTTTTTTTTGATATAGAGCGTTTTCGAACTGGCTGCCGAGATAGGTCGATCTTCCACTCAGCCATCGAAACTTTTGGAATTTACTTGAGTTACCAAATCTGCCTAGACTTTAACCAAGGCAAAATTTAGCGCAGCTCAAACTGCAAATTAAACACACAAAATCGTTTGAAATTTGTTTAGATTCATTTTCACCCGACTTTGTAAACAAAAAATGGAAAATTTAAAGTACTTTTTCTCGTAAACATCACTTCCTTATTAAAACGCAGCAAATGCAACGTTGATTTGATTACTAAATTGTCAAACTACTGTGAATTTCCCTTTCTTTATGTTTACATGTTGCTGTCAAAAAAAGCAAAGATCTCTGAAAAAGTAAACACGTGCATTTGGTTATTATATTTAATCAATTTCTTATTTTAATCACTCAATTTTAATAGCAATTGGTTTTTTAAGACAACATAACCATGAAGATCCGGAAAATTCACCAGCGCAAGCGTTTTAGGTACAGTGTCAATAGGAAGACGAAGAGGAAAACACGGGAAGCCACAGGGAAAATAAAGGAGTAAGAATTGGACAATTACTTTAATTAATTTATTTATTAATATATGCCATTCATTTATAATTTTGCAGTCCTGAAATGAAAAAACTATGGATAGAGACTAAACGCAACAAAAACTTCTATGAAATGGGCCTGTCTTCTGATCCCAATAAAGCAGTACCAATTCCAAATTTTAAACAAAATCGTCTAAAGGCAGTGAAAATAATAAACGGGTTTGTGGAAGAGGAAATGGATGAGGAGGAACTAAATGAAAAAGTAACAGATCTCCCAAGAGGCTATGTCATCGAGCAGTTGGAAGCAGATGCTAATGCGCCAAGAGAAAAACTGTTAAGGTAAACAAAGTTTTATATATCGCTGAAAACTGTGTTGAAGTGAAGTTATTTAATATTATGTATACTTAGGTTACCTAAAAATTCCGTGGATCATTTGAGTTATTTCCTGGATAAGTATAAATTTAACTACAAGGCAATGGTAACAGATAGACGAAATTATCTGCAGTGGACATGGAAACAGTTCCGTATGAAAATTCGAAAGTTCATGTCGATTCCTGAACAATTTAACGCATACTTAAAGCAACGCAATTTGAAACTAGGCGAAAAACCTTCGTGGGAAGAATACGATTCAGACAGTGAATGGAAATGATTATAAAAGCCAGATATTGATAATAATGTAGCTTAATAAGGGTTAGTTTTAAATAAATTTTATAGTAACTCAAAAATGTATTTTGGCATGCAAGTTTAACTTAAAGACCGTTACAAACTGCACATATTATAACTTTCTAAATTATTCATATGTAGTACATATTAAGATTCCTATAATTGATTTCTACTTCTTTGCTAACTTACCCCTTTACGTTATATGTCTGTGTACAAATGAGAGTGCATTGCAAAAGTAACATCTCTTTTTTGCATGTACTTAGGAAATTTACATATTTTTAGCCACAAATGTGACAATTTGTATCCATGCCGCTCACTCCCCAAACACTAGTCTTCAAACCCAATCCGTACACTCTCCTGTGGAATACACAAAATACGGGCCGTGAGATGAACACGTCGATAATCCAATGTTGTAGGTAAAAGAAAGATCTTGTTCCCGCTTGCACTAGTAAAGTGAATGCACAACACGTTAGCTAGTGCACTCGCTCGTTGCATGTTGCCCATCGACTGTGATTTATTGACATGCACACAAACGTATGCCAAGTGCGCCAATGCATCCATCTAACATACCCCATTCGAATGAGGATGACGTTGGGCTAAGAAATGTCGGCGGTAAGGGTACGCGCACCACATACATACCAATTTAACCAAATGTACTGCCCGCTTGTGATGATGGTGGTGATGATGTTGGCAATGGTAGTGGTGGCACTATTCCAGCGCATGTGCATCAGGGCCGTTGTGAAAATCGGCCTTTCCGACTTTTGTGCTCGAGGTAAGTGGCAGGTATTTTTTAACGATTTATATAAATCTGAAAATTACCACAAAAATCCTCAACATCATTCCGTAAATTGTGTTAAAAATTAACTAGCTAACGCTGGGTAAGTGCAAGATAATAATATTTTTCTTCATTTGTGCAAGTTAATTGTGAAAAATAGTGTTTAAAAAGTGCATACGTTAAAATGTGTATACCTTTGCCATTAGAAAAAGTGGTCTGGGCAAAATGAAAAAGGGTTAATATAAAGCCGGCCGGTTATAATATTAAAAAAAAATCTTTAATTAAAAAAAAATTCACATAATAGTTAACTCCAATGAAGCCAAAACGTTTATGTTAAGAAACTTAAGCACAAAAGTGTTGGCATTTGCTCGAGAAAAGCTAATGCAACCACGCAAGCTTATGCAGTTTCCGTTAAATTTCTTAATACGTTACTTATCTAACGCAGGAAATGTCGTCGGATGTAAAAAAAAAACAGTGGCACCTAACTGGCTTGTACAAAAAATTCAACAGCCAACAAGTTT
>NW_023462665.1:6621-17713 GCF_013731165.1 Rhagoletis pomonella
TCATAACACTTTAATTGATTTCTGACTAAGTACATATGTATGTAGTAAATATGATGTATTTATGTGTGTCATTATTTACAGAAGCAAGCGAAAAAAAGTAAAATATGAATACTGGTATATTAGGCCGGGTCCTCATACGAAAGAAAAAAGTTGATATTTACTAGGCCCAGGAGCTCTATCCAAATTTTTTGATTATCCGTTTAATCCGAAAATTCTAAATTTCGAATGTCTGATTTGAAAATCCGTATATCCGAATATTCGACACTAACCGAATATCAAGATTTTTGAATCTAAGGCTGCATTTCTTTATTCATTCTGAACGTTTGGAATAAACTTTTTTGTTTACATATTCTTTAGAACGTTCCTGATGATATGTTAACATATATTTCAAACGCATTCTGTTTATTCCGGCTGTGACAATGGGATTACCCGGAATGAAACGCAGCCTAAAAATACTAATATGTAACAATTATTTGTGTTTTAATGAAGTCTGCTATTAATTGTTTAGCAACCCAATAGTTTCGATAGTTCTGAGAACAATTTTACGGAATCCGGTCAAACACTGTTTAGAAAATACGAATGTCCGTATAACTAAATGAACGGATGTTAACCGTTTATCCGGTTGTTATGAGAATATTTACTACTAAATAGTGATACATAAATACATACGTATGTATATCGCTGGAAATATGTATATTTTTAAGTTACAATTTTAAATAACTTCAGATGAGGCGATTTTTTGACAGCCATTTTGAGTCGCCATTTACACGAGCGGTTTTTTTTTTGAGCAATGTTGAATCGCCTAGAAAATTGCCTCATGTAAATCTAGTTTTACCAGGGTTCAAAGGTCGCCATAAAATTAAAAAAAAAAAACTTGTAAATTATCAATTATTTTATAATGTGAAAGCGAGCTATATTCCTCAAAAGTAATTTTAAACGAATTAAAATCGGCTCGTAAGTAAAACAGTTATGAAGATAATTGCATTCTTGCTGTTTTAGGATATAGCAAATACGACAATTTTTTGGCGCAAAAATCAGCTGAAAAATCAGTTTTCAAACTTTTTATGGGGGCCGATCCGTTCTAATGTAGAAACATACCCCCGAATGTAGGTATGTACATATGTATGTGCCCCAGAAAGCTATCGGCCACACGGCAGCCCACAATTCTATTCTGCACAAGCACAGAAGCACACAGCTCGCAGAGCAACTCAAAAGCGGCGAGCATACAGTCGAGCGCATACGCTGCTATTGAGAACGCCTAGATATACCGAAAGACAGGCGGGCAAACAGATAACTGAACGGTTCGCTGAATGGTACGAATGAGAACGCACTTTCCAATGCAGAAACGAATCCAATGCAGAACCATGTCGCATAATATCTTCCCGTCAGCCACACCGCACTTACACCCCTACTTCTCCTACTGCGCCCTACACCCAGCCATTTCTTTGATATTTTGCTGCACTCAGGCCTGCAGACGTCTACTACATACATACATATGTACATACATGTACGAGTACTACACTATGCATATTTTTTTGGGGATGTGCAATTGGGCCGGGTAACGTGTGGTGGCGGTGCGCGTCTGGCGGCCGGGTGGTTGGAGTGCAGACATATGACTCCATCGTCAGAGATGGTTATTGATTTTTCATATAGAGAAAAGACGAAACTTTTGCACATTCGGTTGTGTTGTAGCGGTGCATAGACGTACAGGCAGCAAAATTTTCAGTGCCCTCACTGTGAGCGACGGTAATTAGTAATTAAAAATTCACACAGTATTGAGAATTGTGGTAAAATAGTGAGGAAAGTGTAACAAAACTAAAATATGCTGTGATTTTTCAATTCAATTTGTGGCAGTAACATTTTCGCTGTTAGAAATTGTGTAATAGGCAGTGGTTGGTGAAGTGATTTTTTTTCTTTCGAAGCTGCCATTGAGCTGCCGGAAGTATAAGCATATTTGCTGATGAAAAAATTTAAAGCAGTTGAGTTATATATTTGGTTGCTGATCTGATGTTGTGGAAGATGTATTTCGAGTTGAAAAATGATTACTGTTAATTAGCTGTGTGTAACTTTTGCAGCCAATAACAGCCACTCCCCGCCTCGTAATCCACCACCACCCCCCCCCTCCCAACCCAACCTACCCCAACTCAATCCAGCTTGCACCTTTAAGTTCTTGATTCTAATGAAATTATTCTGGTTTGTCTCATTGTTTTGCAGAGTTTTCCCTAATCTTTAACTTTCGACGACTGTGCGGACAAAGGAAATTTGATTTGCTTCCTTCAGAGCCGGTAACAAAGCAAGTAAGTGTACATACCGAAAAAATATATGTAAGTAAGTATCCATGATTCCGAACGCATTTCCATTCGCCCATTTTTTCCATATTTATGTATGTATATGTACATACATATGTATGTACAAATATTCCCACATCCCCCACCCACACGCCTTGCTCCCTCCCACCCACTATCCATGCCCTCAATACCCTCGAACACTTTACAATTCTGACACCTCCATTTAAACTTACCGATTCAACGACAAGTGTAAAACACACTTCACATACACCTTGGCGCATTCCGTCACTTACTTCCACTTTTTATTCGCACATCTTTTCCAACTGACACGTAATAGCTTTATAAATCCCAGCTAATACTACGAAATCTCGCCGGAAGAATTCAAAGCTGCTGTGCGTACGAAGCGTAGACACTCAAGATGGGTAAGGAAAAGACGCATATTAATATTGTTGTAATTGGTCACGTCGACTCCGGTAAATCGACCACAACTGGCCATTTGATTTACAAGTGTGGTGGCATTGACAAGCGTACGATTGAAAAGTTCGAAAAGGAGGCCCAGGAAATGGGTAAGGGCTCCTTCAAGTATGCCTGGGTCTTGGACAAACTGAAGGCGGAGCGTGAGCGTGGCATAACCATTGATATTGCTTTGTGGAAATTCGAGACGCAGAAATACTATGTGACCATCATCGATGCGCCTGGACATCGTGATTTCATCAAAAATATGATTACCGGTACTTCGCAGGCCGATTGCGCGGTATTAATTGTTGCTGCCGGTACCGGCGAATTCGAAGCCGGCATCTCTAAGAATGGCCAAACGCGTGAACATGCTCTACTCGCATTCACGTTGGGCGTCAAGCAATTGATTGTTGGCGTTAATAAGATGGACTCCACTGAGCCACCGTATAGCGAGACACGCTATGAGGAAATCAAGAAGGAGGTATCATCCTACATCAAGAAGATCGGCTATAATCCGGCGTCGGTGGCATTCGTACCCATTTCCGGCTGGCATGGTGATAATATGCTTGAACCATCTGAGAAGATGCCATGGTTCAAGGGTTGGACTGTGGAGCGCAAGGAGAGCAAAGTGGAGGGCAAGTGTTTGATTGATGCGCTGGACGCAATTATGCCGCCACAGCGGCCCACCGACAAGCCATTGCGTCTGCCATTGCAGGACGTTTACAAGATTGGCGGTATCGGTACGGTGCCAGTGGGACGTGTGGAGACTGGTATACTGAAGCCAGGTGAGTAAGTAAGCTGTGTGTTTGTGTTGTTGAGTCATGTGTGCTATTTGTGTGTGTGTGTCTGTGTGTGTGTTTCATGAGTGTGGGTGTGTGCTTACGTCCAGGCACCGGATATGATTGCTGCATCTAGTATAAGGCTGCATGCATAGGATGTATGTAAAACCAATGTACATACATATGTATGTGGGTGAGTGGGCGGCTGGAAAGTTGAGTACGAATGCCGTCGCTGTACGTTGTGGTGGATGGGAGCGCAAGGAAGTTGCAAAAGTGGGTCGCTTGCGCTCGTTTGAGTGCATGAATGTATGTTTGCATGTGTGGCTCGTCATGTTTACTGGCTTGTTGTTTTTTTTTTTGTTGTTGCTGCTGCATATTTCGGCAAATTTTGCTGCGTACTTTTGTGCTGAAAAGCCGCCTGCTCGCTCGGCTTCGATTCCGCATCCGGGCAACACGAAACCGAGTGCATACGCACTCGTATGCATTCGCAGGCAAATTGGTACGCTTGCGTCTGTATGTTCTCGCGAATTAATCGATGCTTAGAAATTGAGAGCAAAGATTTTCGGTTTTTTTCGGTTGCGAAAAAATCACTGGCTGATGAAATCCTTTTTGAAATATTCGCAGGTATGGTGGTTAATTTCGCACCAGTCAATTTGGTGACCGAAGTCAAGTCTGTGGAAATGCATCACGAGGCACTTTCTGAAGCTTTGCCGGGCGATAATGTTGGCTTCAATGTGAAGAACGTTTCAGTAAAGGAGCTGCGACGTGGCTATGTAGCTGGTGACTCTAAGAATTGCCCACCCAAGGGTGCTGCCGATTTTACCGCTCAGGTAAGTGAACTTTAAGCTGTTATTTATGAAGTCTTAACTTAACGTAACTTAAAAACGATCTGTTACATTGACCAAACCAGGACGGAAAATAATCATTATTTTTTTAAGTTTTAATGTGAAAAATCAACATGTTATGAAATATTTAAATTTTTCGAGTTAAAAAATATTAATTAATATTTTTGTTTTTTTCGATCAAAAGAAATTATATCTTGGTTTTTTCGATCAATGATTAATTTAAAATTTTTATTTTTGCGCTCAAAGATAATAATAATTAATATTATTATTTTCACCAAATAGGTAGTAAATATTTTTTAAAAAACTCAAAATCTTTACAGATATAATAAAAGAAATAAGTCTCAAAATTTTCAGGCCAAAGTTTAAGTTCATTGCCTCAGTATGGCGATTTAAGTTTTATAAATAATAATTATTTTATTTTATTTGTAAAAATAAAACGCAATAATAATTCTTATTTTTGAGCGAAAAATTAAAAATCGTAAAAAAATCAATTTTTGTGATAAAAAAATTTAAACTCAACTTTAACTATTATTTTTGAGCAAAATAAAATTAAAAATACATCTGAAATATTGATTAAATGCTGATTAAAAGGATTTAACTTATAGTGATTACCGTCCTTGTGAAAAACATTTTTTTTAAACGTAGCCTAACTTGGATTATGTTTGTCTACTTTTGCCGACAATGGGGAGGCAGGGGTTCAAAATTAGTAAAACTCTGCTTACGTAATATTTTAATGGGGCCTTATGCTGACGCACACTTGCTGAAATTTTGTTTTATTTTTCACATGTATGCACGTATTTCTCACTAATAACTTATCACTTTTCGCTTAATAGGTGATTGTACTTAATCATCCTGGTCAAATCGCCAACGGCTATACTCCGGTCTTGGATTGTCACACCGCTCATATTGCTTGCAAATTTTCCGAGATCAAAGAGAAATGCGATCGCCGTACTGGCAAGACCACCGAAACCGATCCGAAAGCTATTAAGTCTGGTGATGCGGCCATTATTTTGTTGGTGCCCACTAAGCCGTTATGCGTTGAAAGTTTCCAAGAGTTTCCGCCGCTCGGACGTTTCGCTGTACGTGATATGAGGCAAACGGTCGCGGTGGGGGTCATAAAGTCGGTCACCTTTAAAGAGACAACCTCGGGTAAAGTCACAAAAGCCGCCGAGAAGGCACAGAAGAAGAAATAACTAGAGTGCCAGCAGAACGTTAACTCACAACAACAAATAATTATGCAAATACAGCAAATAAAAATACAATTTGTATTATTGTCATCGCCATCAATGTCGTTGTCATCGGTGTCGTTGGAGTTGTGGTCGTCATGGTCGTCATGGTCGTCGTGGTCGTCGTGGTCGTCAATTCCAACAACTACAGTAGCAGCAACAGCAAAATTACTACTACATAAATCTCAAAAGAAAACATTTAATAAGCATAAATTTAAAAGAATAATACAATTTACTCTTATCAATGATATGAATATGAATATGATAAGTAATTATTATGATAGTAAAGCTATGACATTCAATGTGAGCAACAACATCAACATCAACAACAACACAAACAACATAGACAACTACAACAACAACAACAACAACAACTATAATAATAACATTACCACAAAAAATAAATCGCAAATTTTCCTCATTAATCACTACACCTTCTTCACCAACAAAGGACAAACTTTGTGCGTCAACAACCATACAAACACTAGCAAAAAATCCATCTCCATGCGGAAATCATCAGCAATAACATCATTAGCATCGACTAATGCCATGTTGCCCTATCCCCGAACTTCGATTGAGTCGTGCGTGAAGGCATCATTCCCTAAGCAAGTAGCTAAAAGCAAAATAAAAGACATTGATAACATGAAAACCAAGAAGAATTCAATTACAACACAAACAAAAACAAACCAAATATCGACAGCATTCACTACATCCTCATCTCGAATCTTCACAGCGATTAGGCCAATCACTTCCACACTAAACGCAACCACAGGCGAAGCAGCTCACCGTCTAGCGTGCAACTCTAAACTGTCATTTTTATTATTTTCGATTATATACTATATTTACGTCTTTCTTAACCTATATCGTCATCGTAAATCCTTTCGCAGGAAATCGGACTTAATCACCGCCCGCGCTAAAAATATCGCAAAGCAATCATCAATCGCACGAAATCACAACATTTTCGCATTCAATATACGCTTATACATTTTATAATTAATATATTTATTCGAAATCATATATACACGAATGATGCGCGTTCGCAGCTTCGCTCATTCATTACTATCCATCCCTTATCATATACCAGCATTATATTTGTGCTAGTCATCATCAAAGTGTACTCTGTAGTTGTACTTACACAAATTCATAAATTTCCTATAGCGTTTACTACGTATTGTACTGTATTTCAACACCAAACTGTGAGACTCAATCGAATTGAATTCATTTTGTTATTAATTCTTATAATTATTATTAAGTTTTTTTTTTTTATATTATATTGTGAAATCCAATTCAAGTTGGTAATACTCGTAATTTCCTATCCAACTCATAAAAGTACACATGCACACACACACACGCATATGCAAGCAACCTCTGACAACAACAACACCATACAATTTTAGAAGTTATCCACACTTTGCATCCCTCCACCCACAATCCATACACATGGGCAAGCACCCATTGGAGAATTATATAACAAACTCCGTTATCGATGTCCTGGTTGTACCATATACATACATAATATGTATGTGTGCAAGCGGACCACCCGGCATTGGATTACCATGGCTAATCTGATTACCAAAATGTAATCAAAATGAACACGAAAAACACTCGATAAACTGCAGTGACACAAACAAACACACACACACACACACACACACTTTTAATGAAACACCCACATTAAAAATAATCACTTGAATGCATAAATGCAAAGCATGAATAGACAGTGAATGTGTACTATTAAAATGAAAAACGAAAAATCCAAAAATATATATGAAAATAAATAATAATAAATGTAAAAGCTGGAGTTGCTTAAATAAAGATGAAACATTTTAATTGTACGATTTAATTGAACCATTTTAAAATTTGAATTGAGAAATAAAGAAGGCTTAACCAAAAACAGTCGTGCACCGCATGCGAATTTGCGCTAATAGGTAACTTGCGAAATGTGTAAAACTTGTGTTCCTCAGTAAGCTGGAACATGTGTTTTAGAGGCATTCTTCGAAGAAAAACAAGGTTGACTAATCGATGTGCAGGCGAATTCCCGCGGATTGTATGTATGTAAGTACATATCGTCACCTGAAATGCAAAAGGACGTAACAAACATCGTCGGTGAAATACAAAAAGTCGTAGCTAATAAAAAATGCAAAATTCAGTTTTTGATTGATATGATGGATTTCATTAGTCACTTATTAGTCACTATTTTTTCCATTTCAGTTACGATGTTGTTACGTCTTTTTGCATTTCAGGTGCCGATATGTATGTATGTATAGTTGTAGGCCGCGGCAAAGACGTGTTTATGGATCTATCAAAAACTTTCAGTGTCGCCTAAACTGCTACCATTTGCTGTTACTATGATTTAGATCCCTTACCTGGCTTTTATACATTGGTTCACGACTGTTGAATTCGTAAGGAGTCCAAATATTCCGTGACAAACCTGCTGGCGTTTATTGCCTGTATACAGTAGATTTGTGATCACACCTGTTTGGACAAACTTTTTTGGATATTAATAGTTTAACTTTAAGAACTTCTTCGCTACATTTGCTAAACACTATTTTACACCTTTTCCACTTTTGTTCATAAACAGGTGTTCCGCAATACATTGTAGCTTTTTTTTACTAAACTCAGCTGCTCATTATCGAAGCTACTAAAAAGGAGCTTTCATAAAAATTATGCCATTGTACCATGCTGCAAGAAAAAGTAAAAAAAAAATTTAGTTTTCCGCCTAATTTGTTTATGTACAACGCATTCTAATTATATACGCACGCTGATTGTAGCTAAAATTCCAGAGAGGAAGAGGAAATTAGGATATGCTACCAAAATTAATACATTTCCGTTCAACAATTGTGAATATTTTTTTTTTGCAGCAGAGAACGTCTCTTTCGTTACCGCTCTCTTATTTTATTTACATCCGCTGTCAACAAATTTGACATTTGCGTTCTCATACTCATACAAAAACAAAAAATACGGCGGAAGCCGGCTGAATTTGTGACTCACTCTTTGGCGAAAATATACAAGCTTGGATCATATCAATTGATTTCAATCTAGCAAAGCAGATTTAAAACCATTTAGACACCCAAAAGCAGACTTGATGGCCGATCCACGCTTGCGACAATTGACGATCAAAACGGGCGTTGTAAAGCGTTTAACCAAGGAGAAGACAGTTTGTGAAAAGGAGGTGCTAACCGAGCAAAATCGACTGGAAAGATTCAAAGGTGAAGGTGCTGATGAGCATGTTTTGAAGAAGCAAGAAGAGGTGATCTCGGAGTGTTTGATGATGCTGCCAGACACTCTGCGCAGGTGAGCAATTAACAAACAGATGGCACTTGTAAGTAACGTGAAAATAAGCAGCTGTGCGCTTTTTCTTGCAGATTGAAAAAGGAATTAGAAGCCCTGGAAAATTTTCTGCAAGACGAGACAGAGCTCAAGGAAACAAAGGAATACGAGACCGCAACGCAGGTGGTAAACGATGCTAAAGAGGTGCTTGTGCAGAAAGACTAGCAATAAAGAAAACAATTAAAAAAGTTCCATTTTATACTATATATTTGCCATCAATTCACTAATTTATTAAAAAGATATTTTATTGTTAGCTAAAAACACATAAATTAAGCATCGAATTGAAGTCGTCATCGCGTAGCACGCAAATATGACTCATTCGTTTAGAGCAACCGAAAAATTGTTACCAGTTTCGCAATTAAAATGTAATATTCAAAATATTTTGAGTAATATCAAGAAGATGGAAGCGTTGCAATGCGAGACTGTAACTTCTGAATCTAATATCGACAGTCTGATGCAGCAAACTGATGAATTAATCAAGGTAGTTGAAAAATCTCCACTAGAACGTCTTGCTAAAACGATTAAGAAAAGAAAAGAAAGGCGTAAGATCAAAAAGTCGAAAGTGAAAGAAATTAAAACGCACGTTGTTAGTAAAAACGTGTTGCAGATGCCCTCTTCTATAGCATCTACCACAGTTTTGCCAAGTTATGAAGCATCTGCAAGAACTCATACCGAAACCTCAAATTGTCTAACTTCAACGATCACAAAGAAACTCCAAATTCGTTTGCTGAAACACGATTCCCAACGTTTCCTTAGGAAAGTTGATATGGGTTCCACTCGGAGCGAGGTATTGAAATATAATGCTCCTGAAAGCACTAAAGAAAGGCATTTGGAGGACCAATGGAATGATGTATTTTTTGGCCCGGTTGAACATTCCTATTATGATGAACAAAACAGGGGTGACTTCATACGAATACGTCGCATCTGGGATAGCTATTTGACGCGTAGCAAACAAGGCACACATATACCTTGCGGTTGGGTTCTACCCCGTGAAAATGCACTTAGAGAGTGGCAGCAATATAAAGCCACGTGACTGTTTCATAGTACACTTGTTACATTTATCTATAAATAACAATTGTATAATTTTATATACCAACAAGAAACCGAAAACACTAGTAAAGCTCATTTCCGTTTGTCACGTTTTCAAACTAATCTCTTTCCCTTGCTTAACAATATAATAACAGAACCTTCCAAATAAATAAATAAAACTTGATAATTAACTAGCTTCGCTTTATTTTATTGGAATTCAGTGGCAGAAATGTACTTTTTACTTAATAACATTTATGAGGGTGTATTTACGATTGTAAGCGATTTAAATCTTATTCGTATACCCAACCCTCAGCAGCTGGTTGCCATGAAACCAACTCTTTCTCGTTGAACCAAAGACCGATTTCTTTGTTAGCCGATTCAACAGCGTCGGAGCCGTGGATGATGTTGCGGCCAACCTGGATGCAGAAATCGCCACGAATGGTGCCGGGCAAGGAGTCAGCTGGGTTAGTAGCACCTAACATTTGGCGGCCGGTCTTCACAACATTCAAACCCTCCCACACCATGGGAACCACTGGACCGGAGCTCATGTAGTTGACCAAACCGGGGAAGAAGGGGCGAGATGACAAATCGGCATAGTGTTTTTCCAAAAGATCCTTCGATGCCTGTAAGAAAAAATATAAAATAATGTTAACTAACAGTCAAGCCAAATAAAATCATATGCATATCCATATTTAGTAAATCCGTCCCTAATCACCTTGAAATTAAAAGTTTATGCATGTGGCAAATACCCTGACCAAACCTAACCTCAAAAATATATTCCCTTCGGAACAAATTGCACTGGAAAGTCCGAAATTCCAATCTACCCCCAAATTTTTAAGCACAGTTAATTTGATTACAGACCACCTCCGCCAGGTGCTACACTTACCCACGTGAACTTCAAAGCCACCAATTTGAAGCCCTTCTGTTCGAAGCGCTCGATGATCTTGCCGACGAGTCCACGCTGGACTCCATCGGGTTTCACCATGATGAAAGTGCGCTCCTTGTTTGCTGCCATTGCGTACGAGAACAACGAGAAGAATGCCAAAATCGTACCAATCATGACAGCTTTTTTGCCAAGCAGATTGATTTGCGAACACCACCGGTTGATAGAGCGGGAAGGCAAATTTTCGTGTTGTTGC
>NW_023462666.1:0-404 GCF_013731165.1 Rhagoletis pomonella
AACACTCAGTCACTTGGTTCATGAATGCCCCCGATACGCCAGAGCCCGTTTAAGCCATACTATGCTTTGTGACGAGTATCAAACGCCAGCCTATAATATACAAGTAATTGCTAAACAACAAAATCTTATCGTCTCATTTAAAGCATTTGTAACACTTATTATAAGTACTCTCAAGGAATTTAATGAATAATACTGAGTCTCACTTTTGTTTGTAATACATGTAACCAATAGCATTTACATTATTATAGCCTGTATCCATTCGCAGGCAGTGTTATTTTAAAGGTTTCAACTTAACTTGTTAAAATATTTAAGTTTGTATCAATTTAGTAGTTAGCGGAAAATTGTAATATGAATTGAGAAAATAATACATCACTCAAAGCGCAGTTAGCGTGGAGAGACCACAG
>NW_023462666.1:504-3238 GCF_013731165.1 Rhagoletis pomonella
CAGTAAAAATTTCCACGTTTTCTTCTAAGCCTATTTTCGCAATATGGATATAGATATAGATATAGATATAGATATAGATATAGATATAGATATAGATATAGATATAGATATAGATATAGATATAGATATAGATATAGATATAGATATAGATATAGATATAGATATAGATATAGATATAGATATAGATATAGATATAGAGATTGATTTTTTTCCTGTGTTCTCTCCACGCTAAATGCGCTTTGAGTGATGTATTATTTTCTCAATTCATATTACAACTTTCCTCTAACTGCTAATTTGATACAAACTTAAATATTTCAACAAGTTAAGTTGAAACCTTTAAAATAACACTGCCTGCGAATGGATACAGGCTAAAATAATGTAAATGATATTGGTTACATGTATTACAAATAAAAGTGAGACTCACTATTATTTATTAAATTCCTTGAGAGTACTTATAATAAGTGTTACAAATGTTTTAAATGAGACGATAAGATTTTGTTGTTTAGCAATTTCTTGTATATCATAGGCTGTCGTTTGATACTCATCACAAAGCATAGTATGGCTTAAACGGGCTGTAGCGTGTCGGGGGCATTCCTGAACCAAGTGATTGGTTGTTTGAGGTGTGTTGCTGTCGCATGGACAGACGTCGTTGTCCACTATGTTGAAGCGCTTTAGGTACGTTTTGTTAAATCCATGACCAGTAAGAAATTGCGTCATTTCAAAAGAAACACCGAAACGTTGCGTATAAACCTTAGCATCCTCCGGAGATTGGAAGAAAGTCTTAGTTGTTGATCCATTTGGCGCATTTAGATATTCTTGTTGCCAGGCTGCTGCCGTTTCTGAACGCATTTGACTTTTAGCGGAATAAATAGCGCATTGAGTGAATGCCATATCATCTAACGAAGCTGCCGCTTCTATTCCAACGTGGGCTTTAATCAAGTAAAATTGTATGGAGTGTGTTAGTCTAAGTTGAAAAAAGACGTTCGTGGATAGATACTATGAGGGGCATGGTATTGTCGCAAAATAATTGTAGCCTTTATTCGTCAGGATTTGTTTGGACCCAAGCTAAGGCGCAGTCTATTGCGAAAACTTCCGCTTGAAACACTGTACATAAACGATGTAGCTTGAACTTTCGTCCCTCCCATCGTCCATCGCGTTGACGTATGACAAATGCGGCACCGCACTCCCCAGTTTCCTGTTTGCTGCCATCTGTATATATTTGTATGGCATTATGATTGAGGACGTTATCGGTTTCATCCTGAGTTTTCACAGCGCCATACTTGATTGTTTGGCGAGAAGCAGGATGAAGCTGTAGTTTCGAGCAGATTCTCTGCTGGATGGAAATGTCCTCCGAAGGTGTTTTGAAGGTTCCGGACGTTTGGATTTTATCTATTCTCATATTTTCTTCTACTTTGAGATGTAATGGAACAAAGTTTGCCAGGGCTAGTGCTGAAGTAATCGAGATGGTGCGGAATGTCTTGATTGCTCGGATTGCAAAGCTTCTTTGAAATGCCCTTAGCATGCGACGAACGTTGTAATACTTTGTAGCTCTTCCCCAAATTGCAGCGGCATATGTTACAGTTGGCTCAACGACCTGCCTATAAAGTATAGCAACATTTTCAGAATGAAGAATATTTTCCATAACTTTTCGCAGAATTTCGGGTGTAATGGCCATGATTTCATTTCGAATGTTGGTTTGGAGTTGGCGAATGGTTCTTGGTTTGTTAACGTACACTCTTTCTTTCAAATATCCCTAAAGAAAACTGTCAAAAAGAATTCAAACCATATAGCTCATTCGGCGCCACCCAGTATTATAACCAAAAATTTGTTTTTTTTTTGCCGAAATTACAATTTTTTCAAGGTAAAATGACGATTTTTCAGCAAAGGCATTCGGCAATGCTGCTGGCAGGTCATTTCCAGGCGTAGATCCCGTTGGCATAGAGTAAAAAAAAAAACTGTTATAAAGAATTCAAACCAAATAGCTCAATCGGCGCCACCCAGTACTGGCACAGATCTAGTGAATTCACCAGTTTTCGGGAGTCAAATACTGGTACCTCGCAAATCTACAACCCATGGTTTCTAGGAGGTGACAATTGAGTCCCGCTGCGTAACTTGTTGCCTGTAAAAGTACCACTTTATTCGTTGTGCAGTTCACAGTTACTTTTTCATAATTAAAACAACGAAATAAAATTTTTTAATTATTTGATCCGCCTAGTGAGATTTGAACCAGAACACTTTTTCGCAACTAATTTTAGCCAGCATCTTTGCGCACTCAGCTACAGGCGCAACATGTAAGTCTGCTTTCAAATGTTCGCTGTGAATCAAGCCAAATTACGCGACTGGTACATTTGTTCCAACTTAAATTTGTCTTTGCTATTGTCTTTGCTATTTACAAGGTGACGTTATTTGGTAATTTTTTATTGAGCTGAGCTGATTCTCTATAAAAATTTCTAGACAACACCATCCTGTGATCGGCTGTACCAACTTTTCACAAGCTGCGGAGTGGCGTTGTTTGAAATTTTGTTATTGGGCTGAACTGATTCTGATGATAATTTTAACAAAATTGTCAATTAAACTCGCTATATCTCAGTCGTTTGGGTATCGATCAATTTGAAATTTTCACACAATATACTAAAAACTAATCCAAAAAATGTAAGTTTAACACCACTTCTTAATACTCAGTAAAAATAAAACTACAGGTTTATAGCTTTTTTATGATAATTAAGAGGGTGTT
>NW_023462666.1:3248-5103 GCF_013731165.1 Rhagoletis pomonella
AAAAAACAAGTGGGTTAGCATGGACGCACGATCGAATACGAGCGATTTCACTCTATTGCTTTTTGTACTACTCAAAGCCATTCATGCGAAGTCATGGGGAATAGTCATGGAAGTTGTTATTCTCCGCAGATGAAAAGTCAAATGGAAAGTATTAATAATTTGTACTAACTGGCCGCCTACTGGGCAATTTTGCATGCTCTCTCGTTCTCATCGTTAGACTGTGTTCAAACAGGCCAATTAGCTGATGCAATTAAGCTGTAAATCGCGGCATTGAAGTTTCTGAATTGAGTTTGGTGTTCACACACACATCAGCTGCGCAATTAGCGATACGAAATCAGACGCTGGATTACCCACAGTGATGGAAAAATTGGTACAATCGTAACTTTATTTGGTTTTTAAGTAGGGCCAATGTATATAAATGAGAGATTAAATGTAATGGCAAAGCTGACGAACGCTGCAGCAAGGTATACATAGGAACGACGAAGCGAGCTTTAGGAGTCAGAATCAACGAGCATAAAACAGACGCGAAAAATAGAAAGATGACAACTGCATTAGCCCAGCACCTGACAAAAAGCGAGCACACAGCGGACTTTGATAATGCAAGAATAATTGACATCGAGAGGAAAACAAAGAAAAGGATGACGTAGGAAGGGCTTCGGATACAGCAACAAACACACTGTGCAATGAATTACAAAGAAGATGTAGACAACATAAATTGCGCATACACAGCGATAATAGCGAGTAATAGACGAACAGCAGGTATAAAGTATTGATGTATTTAAATGTAAAGTGTTAATTTAAAAATGTGATGTCCATAAAATAATTAATGTGATTTTATGTTATTATATGTTAAGGTATGTTTGAAAAACATGATTTGGTATACACGTTTGTTAATTATGTTTTCCTGTAAAAATGAATAGACTCCCTGAGGAAGACACAATAATGTGTCGAAACGCGTAGGAGGCAGAAAAGAAAAACCAACGTTTTTCCTTTAAAATCAACAGCCGAAAAGCTCCAAATATACAACTCGTAACATTATTTAGTTAGAAAGTACATTCGGTACAAACACACAGTTTTAGGTATATTTGGAGCGTGGCCAAATAACTTCTCAGGAAATCGCTCCTTGTTTTTGACATTTCAATGCATTTTCTAGAGCAGGCAACTGGCCTATTAGCTTCCTTTCTTTGTAAAGGGGCATACAAATGATACAGAAGGGTGGTCAAAGTAACGCAACTGTAGTTGATTTCGCCAGATAGACGGAAATATATTTGTACTTCTGGATTCTAGGCTAATTGACCTAATGTGGTTGAGTGCAAGAAAAATAACTTTCTACACATTACAGCCCGACGTTTCGCTAACTTTCTGAGTTTCCTAAGGGGCGATTTCTTTATTAAAAACATCAACAAAAGATGCAAGAAAAATTAAAATAAATAAAACATATTAAAACATTGACATTATATGGTGAAACATCACAAACTATAATCAAAATCACAAGATTTGACAAATTCGAAAATTACATACATATATATATATATAGACACTTATTAACAGCTGATGTCCGTTTCGTGCTGCCTTACGCGAACTTCTAACGCCCTTTTCGCCGTTCCGATGTAGATTTTATTGCAAGCTTCGTTCTCGCTTTCCTTGTATGCTATTTCCTACACTACGTTGTGTTGTTGGTGCGGATCTACTGGTGTTTTAGTCATCAATATTTACTAAGACTAAAACACCAGTAGAGGCGCACCAACAACACAACGTAGTGTAGAATCAGTCTTGCCAGTTTGCGGGATTTCGCCCTTTTTTCGGGATTTTATGACTAAAAAGGGAGAATGGGATTTTTTGTCGAAAAACGGGA
>NW_023462666.1:5203-6205 GCF_013731165.1 Rhagoletis pomonella
TTTTATGACTAAAAAGGGAGAATGGGATTTTTTGTCGAAAAACGGGATTTCTTGCATACCATACCTAGCAAAAAATTTAGTAATTGATAAATAAGAAAAAGCTTCTCTGTCTGGTAAATTAACGCCGTTCATATGAACCCTATCAGCGGAATTTCATTCACTTTAAATGAATTGTAACAGCAAGTTTATGAGTTATACAGAAACTAATTGGGAAAAAGAAAGTGATATAAGCTCGAAAAACGTGTGTGGGAACACGAGAAGTTGTGTATTTTGAAAACATTGAAAACATTTCCAATCATTACTTGTTTTTTTTTTAAATGCTTTGAGTTTATAGATTCTGAAAAGTATTTTGAGTGATTGTATTCTTTGATAATGCAAATAGTAAAATTTGCAATTGGCAAACGTTTGGGAGGCAGTCGTTAACAAAGAGGCAGTAAATAGTTCAATGGTTACTGACATCAAAACGAAAAAGATATATAGATTAAGCGAAAAAGCATTAAATATGTGTAGTCAAATCTAATTTACTTAACAAACAACCTACCTGTGCGACTTAGGGCCAGTTTTTCTGTGCACGGCTGTGGTTTAAACATAGTTTAAACGCCCGAGGTTTAAACTAAGATTAGCCAATGAAATGTCAGCTATATGATCAATTTAAACGCGAAAACGAATGAAAAGGCTGCTTGTGTAAAATATGTAGGTATATAATGGCGGGTAAATTTGTTGGGAGATTTTTCCGACTATGCGCGTATTGCACATTGTTACATATGTATGTAACTTTGCCGAAGAAACCATGGCTCTCAAATCCCAAATTGTCAAAATATGTTTCTTAGCACTTTGCTGACGTAGCGTAAAGAATTGCATAAATTTTGTACAAAGACACGCTTTAGGGGTATTTTGGTATGAGGAATCCATTTCTGCCCTTCTCTTTTCTTAAAACTTCCATCAGAGGGCACAACAGTAAAAATTTCCACGTTTTCTTCTAAGCCTATTTTCGCAATATGG
>NW_023462666.1:6305-7507 GCF_013731165.1 Rhagoletis pomonella
GAATTGAATGCTCTACAAAAGTGTCCATTGCAGCGTAATCCTTACTCCCACCAGCGTACTACACGGGTCACTAAACCCATTTTTTTTAATGAAATTTGTTTGCCCCTATCTCGTAAATAACAAGAGCTGCAGAATGTAAATCACAAACTAGTAGGACATTCAATTTCCTACAAAAAACTTTCAAAACACCAAATCGCCAACATTGATTTTTCTTGAGATATTGGGCTTTCAATTGTGGTAGTGTGGAATTTTCACGGAGTATTGAGCTAAAATGTAGGATTTGTTGATCAAAGTCCAGAGTTTGGTTTCATCGAATCTTTTTTTTAGGAAATTGAATGATCGAGAATTTCATGAAAAATTGGGTTTAGTGACCCGTACTACCTCGCCGGAGGGAGTAAGGATTACGCTGCTATGGACACTTTTGTAGAGCATTCGATACTAAAGAAAACCCATCATTGACCAAGATTATACCATAAAATGCCTCAGAGCTGTAGAGTTTTCAAAAAAATTCAAAGTTAACGTGTATTTTATATGAGAAATCTTTGCACGCCTTGGGCGAGTATTAAGGTTTTAAATTTTCAGGGAGGTTTTTTTAGCTGTTTTCCACAAAATTTCGAGGTAGGAGTGAAAAAAAACATAGTCGCAAAAATACGCACCCTAATGTACATACATAATTGTATTTTTCATCCGAAAGCATTTTATGTATAATAGATGCATATAGCGCGGGATTTCTGTTATATCTTTAGTATAAAAAGGGATTTAGGTTGTATTTAGACGGGATTTTATTAACCCAGTTACTGGCAACACTGTGTAGAATCTACATCGGAACGACGAAAAGGGCGTTAGGAGTTCGCGTAAGGGAGCACGAAGCGGACATCCGAAAGAACAAAAACAACACTGCGTTAGCGCAACACATATTGACAAGTGGACGCACATCTGATCTAGGCAAAGTAAAGATATTAGATAAAGAAAAAGAGAAAAAAACAGATTAACGCTAGAACGCCTGCGAATTTTACAAAACAGAGATGAAACTATGAACAAAAGAGAAGACACAGACGATATTGCGGCGGCGTACCAATTATGTTTGTAACAGGCAATCAGTATGACGAGTGTACCACACCAGGATGGTATCAAAGCAACTAGCTCTTAAGTTTAGTGTGACCAGATATATGTATCGTGATAATAGTTAATAAGTGTTAATG
>NW_023462666.1:7517-7895 GCF_013731165.1 Rhagoletis pomonella
CCACCTATCAGAAAAAATATCATATATGTTAACCAAGACAATAGGCTACCTACGTGCCGAATTTTAAGCAAGCCGCTCCATAAATAAGATTTTTTCCAATAGATTGGTATCTGATTCACCTATCAGAAAAAATATCCTATATGTAAACCCAGACAATAAGCTACCTACGTGCCAAATTTCAAGCAAATCGGACCATAAATACGACTTTTTCGAATAGATCGGTCCCTGGCCCACGTAACGGAAAAATTGCTTCTATATGCTAATCTATGCAAAAGGCTACCTACGTACCAAATTCATTTTTTTTTAGCGTAGCTCGACCCCTGCGCCACCTATCGGGAAAATTAAAACTTTGTGCACTCCTCCTTTTATACACCTTTC
>NW_023462666.1:7995-14877 GCF_013731165.1 Rhagoletis pomonella
CTCAGTTTTCTCTAATGAAATTAACTATTTTCTCTTTCCTTTTAACTAAATTAAGAGATTTGAAACATTACAACTACATCTTAAAATCAAATTTGCAATAACAACTAACTATAAAAATGAGAAAAAGGAGAAGTTAGAGCTCGAATAACGGTAATTTTTTGATTTGCTTCTGATAGTATTCTAATGTCGCGTACGTTATGCAAAAACATTGTTTGTCAATGTCATTTGTATATTGGCAGTCGCAGGTAATGCAGATTACAATTCTTAAGCGAGAATTCTTCTAGTTAAAGATATACAGTAAAATTTTCTTTCCAACCGAAGTAAAAATATATTTTATTACCCTTTAAAGTTTGTCGCATACGTTATTGTAAGTACGCAAATTTCAATCAAATACATCAAAACCAATGTAAATTGCAAATTTTCCATTTAAATTATTTAGAATAGTTGTAAAACAATGAAACGGTGGCGAGAAGAGTTCTCAATAAATACATTTTATTACTTACGAGAAAAATTGTCGCGTACGTTATGTCGCGTACGTTATTGTTTTTTTTAATATAAAACTAGCCAGAGATAATTTCTCTTAAAATATGAAAGGATTGTAAAGGTACATTATTTAGCTTAGTTTAGGAATTTTTAAAGAAAAGAAAAACTCCCATGATTCGCAGACTTTCGCATATATGCGTGTTTCCATGAAAATGTAAACCGAAAATGCAAGCAAATGAATTCAAACGGCTTTATAACTTTAAGTTTCGTATTCAGATGGCGGAAAAAGGTTTTGAAAACGCGAAACGGTGGAGAGAAGAACTGAAAAAATTTAATTTGGTATGTGTTACTAGTAAAAATATTGTATGGGGGAAAAATCTGTCGCGTACGTTATTATATTTTTTTTTTATAAAAACTAACCAGAGATAATTTCTATCAAAAAATGGAAGGATTGTAAAGATACATTATTTAGCTTAGTTTAGGAATTTTTAAAGAAAAGAAAAAAACTCTCATGATTCGCAGACTTTCGCATATATGTATATGTGCCTTAAAACCACTTCTTTTTTTGTCGCGTACGTTATCACCTGGTTTTGAACGGATATTTTCCACACCAAAGTTTCGAGGCTGCTTATTTTTTTCTCAAACATAGTACCCTTTGGTTGAAACATAACCGTAATCTTTTTTTTTCTGTAACTTCTATTTTTGATAGATTTACGTTACTCTATAAGCGTACGAATGTCGCGTACGGCTGTATGGAAACACCCATATATAGATAGATATAATGCTTTTAGGGAGGATGCATATTTTTTCAGTGAGAACGATTTTTTTAATTATTTATTATTTATTTATTTAAATTTTTACGCGACTATGTACACCTATCCGCTAGCCTGAGTAGACGCAGACAAGGAAAGCAAAGTAAAACATTAGTTTCTGTACTTAAATTCAAACTTCTAATTTTTGTAAATGCATATACATACATGCATGTGTACATTGTACATATGGATGTATGTATATTTTAAAGAATATTAAATGTTTATATATTAAAACAGGGGCCGACAACAAAATGTATGATTGAAACTAAATGTCGTTCTCGTAGTTTTGTTCCCAAGAACGCGTCAAAACCAAAACCAAAATGAGAACAGAACTGACGAGAACGTTCTCATTGGAAATTATATAATAACAAAACCCTGTGGAATGTTCCCAGAGAGAACAAAATGCGAACAGTACTTTCGAGAGCATTTCTAAGAGAACAAAATGCTAACAAATTTCTCAACAATTTTTCATAATTATTAAAACTTGTTATGATAGTAACAACAAAAAAGATCGTGTTATCACTGAGTCACTCTGATGATTTCTTGCATGACAAATGGAATTTTGAGGTGTTGGTGAATGGCATAGTTTGTGACATACCAAGGTACATTAACAATACTTCTTAGCGCCTTATATTGATACTGCTGCAGTATTTCTATGTTTGAGTTACTCGCAGTACCCCATAGTTGCATAGCGTATGTCAAAACCGCCTTCAGCATTATTTGTGTAGAAGAATTTTGTTTTCTAAACTCAGCTCAGATTTTGCACCAAGCAGCCAGTACATTCTTAATGTTTTTAATGCAAGTTCATTTTTTTTCTTTAGTATGCAATTTCCACGAAAACCTGCGAGATAGATTCCATAGTAATTGACTTGATTGATAAATAAGGTTGCAAATGGTCAAATGAAAATGCGTCATAATACAAAGAATCTCCACACAAATATGCCTATGATTTTATTAATAGTACATGCATGGCGTACGATGTCGCTTAATTTTTACATCTCCACATTTTTTCGGATACCCGGGTACAATACCTGGGTAGGGCTTCACCCGCAACCCGGGTAGCTCATTACCCGGGTGAAATCATCAGCCCTCGTATAGATATAGATATGTGTGCATATCAAATTTCAAATTCATGTGACTTATGGTTCCGAAGTTATAGCTGGTAAAATATTCCACGCCTATGGGATGTTCCACCATTATAGGGACTTATGGTTCCCAAGTTATAGCAGATAAAAAGGGCCACGATTCTTTTAAAACTTATGTATATACTACTCAAAGCACCTACCGTAGATATGTCTGCACACCAAATTTCAATTTCATGTGGCTTATGGTTTGAAAATTTGCACGCCTATGGAATGTGCCACGCACCCTTTTACAAACCCATTTATATATATACCTTAATACAAGCCCCTACCATAGATACGTCTGCATACCAAATTTCAATTTCATGTAACATATGGTTCTAAGTTATAGCTGATAAAAAATATCTACGCCTATGGGATGTGCCACAGCCCTTTTACAAAGCCATTTATATATACCTTACTATAAGCACCTACCATAGATACATCTGCATACCAAATTTCAAGTTAATGCGACTTGTGGTTCCGAGTGATAAAAGTTTCCACGCCTATGGGATGTGCCACGCCCCCCTTTCACAAACTCATTTCTATCTACCCCACCATAAGTACCTCGGTAGATATGTCTGCATACCAAATTTCAAGTTCATGGAACATGTGGACTAGCTGATAAAATAGTCCACGCTTATAGGATGTGCCACGCCCCTTTTACAAACTCATTTATATATACCCTATTTGCAGCACCTACCATATATATGACTGCATACAAAATTTTATGCAAAGTTCATGTGACTTATGGTTCCGAAGTTATGGCTGATTAAAGAATTCACGCCTATGGGAGATGCCACGTCCCCTTGACGAATCTAAATTTTTTCACCATATTATAGGCCCAGGTGTCATGGCAATACTCTGTCAAAATTTCGTTCGATTCTCTCCGTCCGTTTAGGCTGCAACATGGCACATAGATACATACTTCCACAAATATAAATATAGTCGATGGGTATGATACTAAACATCCACAAGGGGAAGCCTGAGGTGGAACAGCCATTCTTATTCATAGAATAAAGCACCAAGAACTAGAATCGCATAGTAATGAGTTTATTCATAATACTGCAATACACATTCATGATCACTTTGGTGGCCTTACAGCATCTGCTATATACTGCCCCCCATCGAAAAACAACTTTTTCCTAAAGTTTGGCAGTAAGTTTATTGTAGCAGGAGATTACAAAGCCAAACATACATTCTGGGGTCTAGATTGATTACACCAAAGGGTAGAAATCTACACAAAGTATTCCAGAACAGAGGATTTGATGTCTTGTCTACTTGTCAGTCAACGCATTGGCCCTCTGACCCCCAAAAAATACCCGATCTTATTGACTTTGGTATAACAAAGGGCATTCCGCGATACCAGGTTAAGACAGAAGCATTATTTGATCTCTCTTCAGATCATTCTTCCTGTCTAATAACCTTATCAATGTTTATTAACTTGGACGAAAAACAAAAACATCTTACAAATAAGAACCACAATCTGATAAAAGTACAAAAACGATGTCAGTTCGCACATTGACCCTGGAATTCTTATTCAGATCAAAAATGATATCGACAGGGCAGCTGAAAATCTCACTGATAGCTTGCTCACCCCAAAAATTCTTAACTTAATAAGTAAACGAGCGCTAATTAAGAAGGGAATGGCAAAGAATGCCCACTCCTAAGCTTAAGCGGGAGCTGAAAAGAAAGAGGTCGCAGGAGGAAAAAGAAAGAAGTCCGCAGTCAATCCTTCAGTCCTTGTCTGCTTCGAGACAGATTGAGTACTCCGTTTGGCTAACTTTGAAGCATCGAGAAGCTCCTTTATGTACTCAGAACCTACATTCTTGTAGCATTACCACAAATCCGCTTCGGTTTAAAAATGAAGATTGAATTATTGCCATTGTTCCTGTCATTCAGAAGAATGAAGCTCCTGGTTACCATAGGATTACAGGTGAAATGTAGAGGATCTTCCACTAACTGCGGTACCTTTTTTGTTTTATATTTTTAATAACATGCTTAACATGCTATCTTAAGCAGTAGTTCTTACAAACTGCCAGAATATTTATTTGAAAATATAGAGCTACGGCTGGAATCTCGGAGGATAAAAGCTAACGAGACAAGTGTATTCAGACAAAATTTACTTTGAAGGATGAAACGTGTCCACCACTTAAAATAAACAGCAAGGCTATACTACAAAAAGATAGTGTCAATTGTTTTGGGATGATGCTAGATAGGAGACTTAAGTACTTGGAGAAAGCATATAGAAAACAACATTTCCCAAGCGAAACTCAAACAAGCAAGCCGTCAATGAGTTATAGGACACAAATATAAATTAAACCTAGGGATGAAACGGTACCATGCATGTATCGATACTTTTACTTGGAAGTAGTATCGATGACTGAAAAATATCGGACCTACAGTATCGATACCTACTCGTATCGGTACTCATTGTGTATTCCGTAATATGTTAAATTTATTTCTTTTAAATCACCTCCTCTGGGAATCTTAAACTCCGAATAATAAAATTTAATAATGTAGGAACTGAAAATAAAGAACACTTCGTTACATAGCAGAATTATATATTTAATGATGAATGGTATTTACACAGATACATATATATTGTAAAAGATTACAAGTTAATCTTATTAAAGAAATCATTTATTAATAAATATTTCAGCGAAAAAAAGTCTTCTCTTCAACCGATTGCTTGACGTGGTTATTGTTGCTCCTGCTTTCGAAAACAATTGTTCGCAAGAAACAGATGTTGCAACTATATGCAAATATGATCGTGCTTGTTTATACAACAAAGGAAACGCAGTTTTCAGCTCCTCCCACTCTTCTAATGGGTTCGACTTCAGGGAGGATACTGGGCTGGATAAATATAAGGACACTTCGTCACCTTTCGTAGACCTTTTTTTTCTTTGACAGACGGCGAGCTGTTTGTGGTGTTGCCAGAACTCGAAGTCATCCCTGCATCTCGTACGTCAAAGGACGCACAATTTTTTTTTACAAGTTCACAAATTAGAATAAGGCAAGGTTTACATCAGTGATTCCCAAAGTGGTCCAGGTGAACCCCCAGGGGTCCACGGAAGACTCGACGGGGGGTCCACGGTGACGTGAACAAAATATGGGGGTCCATGAGTTGTAAATGGGGGTCCACGAAAATGTATATGGTTTCGATGTAAAGAACCAAAATGATGGCTTGATAGCCTTTTTAATTAACTTTAATTTTTTTGCGTGGTGTATAGTGCTCTTGACGCACTGCTGCACTTACCGTCACTTTGTGTTTTCATACGTGGGGAAGCCTTAGAGGCCACCTGCAGACTAAAACGAACCGGACGCTGGTATTGCTGGCGGCAGAGATTTAAGCACTTGCGTCTTTTGAATGCTACAGGATAATACTATTACCTTTGTTGAAAAAATCTATAATGTTGAGTTCCCTGAGACTGAATGATGGTTTGATTGCAAAACTGACTCTGGGTCATGATCTGGGGTCTTTTTCGAGGTTAATGGACATAAGATCCACTTTTCTGTAGGGGAATATGCTTCGGTCTTCCAGGGTGAGGTAATTGCAATACTCAAAGCCATGGAATACGTGGTGGAACATAGGTGGAGGGGAAGGAGTTCATGTGACCGGATTGACAACCAATCTGCACTAAAGGCCTTGACCAGCCCTATACTTAAGTACTTCCAGACTAGTTCGGCAATGCAAGCTTCGACTAAAAAATGATGGTGAACATAACGAGGTTGTTTTACTCTGGGTGCCAGGTCACCCTGGAGGACCTGGTTATGAGACATCTGATCATTTGGCCAGAGTTGGCTCAGACCAGGCATTCCTCGGTCCGCAACCAGTTTTAGCAGACCCACCTTCGGCAATCGAAGCCACCATCAGAAACTGGGTGAATACTTCGCTCAGAAATGACTGAGAGGCATCGAGGGGATGCAGGAGGGCAAAACTCATGTTGCCTTCAATCTCACAAAGTCTATCTAATTTTTTGCTCTCACTGAGCAGACGACACTGCAGACAACTTGCTGGACTGCTGGCTGGCCACTTCACGTAGCACAAACACCTGATTGTGATAGGCGTAAATGACAAGTCCATTTGCCTATCTTGCCTTGAAGAAGATGAGACGGTGGAACACTTTTTGTGCTTCTTGCTTGCTTGGTTATTTCTCATCGATTTTTTTTTAACTTGTTCTTTTCTCTATTGTCAGTTTCTGAAAAATTTGGCGTAAAAAGCTTAGCCGTTTTGATGTTTTAAGTTTTGTATTTTAAAACTCGGAGCGATAAAAATAAAAATGTTGCCATTAACACAAATACTATTTTACATATATTCCACGTGCAAAGTCATGAGTGAGCCGAAGATTTGATGAGTTTATGGTGAAGATAATGTAAATATAGCAAGCGCTCGCAGTGCTCTTAAAAAATATAACTCTTCCGAGCGAGAGAGTATTTTGATGTATTTGCATGCTCTATTTTTT
>NW_023462666.1:14977-17702 GCF_013731165.1 Rhagoletis pomonella
TTGTCAATCACATTATTTTTATAAATAGAATACGAGAAAATATTTTATTTTTATTTTGGCCACTCTGAGTTTGGGTTTTGAATCCACCCGCGATGCAAATTTACTTTGTTAGATCTAATTTTCACTGTTGCTTTTTCTGGGAGTAATAGTGGCGCAGGGTGCGCCAAGTGAGGAGGATCCAAAGAAATAAAAAACCGATTGGATTTTTGGATACAATTCAATTTGCAAAACGTGTTTTATTGATGAATATATGATATTCGTAGTAACAGGAATTAACCTTTAGCCCGAGTGGCTTTTAAAGAAAATACAAAGGAGTACGTTAAGCGGTGCGGCTGCGGCGGTGGTTGGAACCAGTGTTGCCGCCGCTCAAAGAACTTTCTAACCAAGATTAGACGAAAAAGTTACCAAACGTAAGGAAAAATAACCAGCTTTTTTATTGGTTTAACAATTCAGGTCATCACAAATTCTTTTTTAAATACGTATAGAAAAAGTTAACAAACTAAAGAAAATCAATTTTTATTTGCATTTTTAAAAGTAAATTCTTTTAAGGCTGTAATATGTAAATACATATTTTATAAAATCAGTTTTCCCTTATTAGATGCATATGTATGAATGTTAATATCTTCGTAAACATTACCAGTCTCTAAATGACGTTTTTGAATAAGTACATAGGTACACAGTTTCTAACTTCTTTATAAGAATCAATAAAATACCTAATCAGCGTGAACAACCACATTGTATATATTTTAAGATTAAGATTAAATAATTAAAAATTGGACTTATTGAACTATATCGTCGCTCAGCGCGAAATACGCCAAACGTAGTACCGCTTATACGATGGTAAATAAATTTTAAAAAAGCCCAAAAACCCGATTTTTTCAAAACTGTGGAATGGTATTTATTTTAACTGAGCCTACTTGCTATAAGAGTATTATTATTAATCTTAACTTAAATTAATAAAGTAAGCAGTAATGGAAAAAGAATAACCAAATCCCTTTTTATTGTACATACATGACCTGGTATTGGGTTCTGCATATACGAGGTATTTATATATGTCCTATCTAACAGGTTTGTTGCGAATACTAATCCAAGATAAAAGTCCTTTCCGGATAATAAACAAACGGCCTGTCCAAATTAAACAAATTTGGCATCATATGAAAGAGGACTGAAATAGCTTTTAAACAACGACCTCTATTTATATATTTTTTATAATCTAATACTATTTAAAGAAATGCATATACCTGACACAAGGTTTTTTCTATGGTAATTAAATAACATTTTTTGTTGAAATATTTTTCAATATTGGCTTTCCTCGTTTAGACATTTCAGTTTTAAAGTTATTTAAGTCCTTTTTCATTTGATACCAAAGTTGTTTAATTTGGATAAGCGGTTTTTTTTTATCCGGAAAAGACTTTTATTTCGGAATAATATTCGTAACAACCCTGCTATCTAAGTATGTATTCATTTGAAGTAGTCTTTAGTCGACCATGTATATTATGTATTCTGTATATTATAAAACAAATACATACATATGTAAGTAATATTAATACATTCATTCCAAATATTCTCACTTGGTTTCACTGCTGGGGCTGCCACTGCTGCTGCTACTCTCCTCAACCTCGACAGGTGTAGCTGGCCTATGTCAATTAAAAACTACAGTAAATATTAAAAAATAACCAAAACGGGACAGATATTAACAACTTCACAGTCAAGAAAAAAATAACCAAAATTGGTTAAAAGTAACCAAAACGGCAACACTGGTTGGAACCATACTAAACAAATGAAAAAATGATCGTGGGCTCGGGCCACCCCGTGACCTCATTACAATAACAACAAATTTACTTCAAATTAATTCACAATGGTGTTACAATGCTGCCAGCCGCCCGCAATTTATACAACTACGCTATCTCAAAAATTTACATATGGTTTTAAAACTCGATAAGGTTGTGGCTCTTGTCCTCGAGATTCACATTTAAGTTTTTTACGAGCTTTGGGAATATTTAGAGATGTATCAGCAGGGGGTCCACCGAAACCAATAAATTTATGGTTTACATCATGATACAAAAAAAAATGTAGTTTCACTATGAAATTTTTTGACATAAACTGTGTTTGTGAAGTTTATACTTTTCGTAAATTGCTGGAGTAGCACTGCCACTGAAACAAATTATTGTTTTGGAAATTTTAATATTTTTTAAGGATTTTTTTGCATTAAAAACTAATAACACGCAAGGTATATTTAGGTCCTTCGTACACAAGGCTAAGCAAGCTTCGATACCAAACGATTTTAGTCCCTAGGCGACTAACGCAATAAAAATTCATAGAGTTTCGTACACAGGCACACGTAGCCAAGATTTTGTTCATTCCTACCTGCCGGACGAGATCGTCGATACAAATTTTGCCGCGATTTCCGGGATTTTACTTGAGGACATAATTGAGTGTCGTGTTGTTGTATGTCGTAAACTTTAAAAGTTTAAATAAATGTTTAGAGACCCTGAAAATGCAACAACTATTTTTTAATACTGCGATAATGCATAATATGACTTTGATGGTACTTTGAAAACCCCCTTAATATTGTTCTTGTTCTTCTTCTTCTTCTTCTTCTTCTTCTAAGTTTTTGGCGCTGTAACCGCCTAAGCGATTTTGGCCGAGTTCAGCAAAGCACGCCAGTGCCAACTGACGCCAAGTCCTTCTCCACCTGATCTTTCCATCGCAGTGGGGGCCTCCC
>NW_023462667.1:0-17698 GCF_013731165.1 Rhagoletis pomonella
GGATTCTTGGCCCTCCTATAACAGAAAACGCACTTCTGTGCTCTTGACTGTCCTTATAAGAACTTTATTGGCATACGCATCGCACCAATGTTGTAGCTGCAAGATCATAAAAAAGATTACACTTGCTTGGCAGAGATCTCACAGGTGGAAATAAGACCATCGGTGAAGCTCATGACACCGAAAGGGATTGGTATTCCATATGGTATCACAGCGTTACTATTATTGGCCTATGTGTGCGCCTTAGTGGTTTCTACTTAAACTAAAAATTTTGACTTTACAGACTATTTTTGCTTTTAAGCGCTCTTTTCCATTGGCCAACGCAACAGTTTTTATTAGGCGCCGCGAAGTAAGCGGGCATTGGCTAGCTATCTATATAACTACATAAATTGATAGCCATTTTAATTTTTCTGCGAGATGAGCAAAATAAATAAAAGCTTTAGGTAATTGTAGGGCCAGTGCAGGTAAACGTAACACTTTCTTTGATAATTGATACTAGTTGCACAATTTTTAAGGCAGGTATCGCAAATGTGCAGGTATGTTGAATGCATCTATCGGAACAGTTTCCTTATAAATGTTAAAAATAATGCCTCTGATGCGCATTTTGGGGTAGGTATCTTAAATGTGAACTTAAGCATAAAGGCAGCAAAGCAATATATACTGTATTTCATTTCTGTGGTCATAAGCAATAATCGCCTAAGTCGAAAAACCTGAATTCGAGAAAAAACGCTATAAAGATTTGGATTGTAATGTTAACCTTATGGGGAAACCAAAATATTTTCGTCTATAACTTTTTAAATAGCCTAGCTAACGAGATGGGAGTTTCGCATACATATGGAATAGTAGTTGCAGAAAACGATAGCATATATAACTCAATTCTTTCTTAAGTCGACTTAGGACATGGGGAAAATTTGTCATTTCTAAATTGGTGAAAATGAACGCCAATCCTTAATAAAAAGTATTTCGTTCGGGTCAAACATCTGTGGAAAATTTTGGTTCGGCTAGCGATTGAGTTAATTAGTAAGAAAATAGGTTTTCCTGTTCAAATCCGACTCGGTTCAAAACCGGTTCACATCCTTAATTTTCGTTTGTTATTTCAATTACTCTTTCGCTAGACGCTCGCTTGGGGCGCTGTTACGCAGACGATCATATGATCCCTGGTCATGGCACTTTTTCTCTAATTTTTTCCGTTCTTACTCTTTTTGACCAGCATGCTGTTATGAGGAGGGTCAAATGACCAGCGTATTTCTTTGGCTCAGTTGTATTTCTTTGGTTGATTTTTTTTAACTTCCTACATTTGGGTTATGAAATGACGAAAAAAAGAAACGGTATAAGTATGTGTATAAAAACATGTCAAAAGCAAACAAAACAAGAGTTGCTGGCATTAATTTTATTCTCGATGTGTACTACTCTGTATACATCTGCAGCAAAAAAGGACCATTCTGCTATTAAAAGGAGAAATAGTATGAAAAATATTTACTCCATTTCGCTACCAAAAGGAACAAATAGTAAATTGTAGTCACAAGCCAACCCTCTTTTGATCAGTTATTCGGTCTCAGCCGGCCATGAACGAAAGACACAAGATCACGTAAGAACAAGAGAGTGAAAAAAGTAGATTTTTTTAGCGGGTTCTACGCCATCTTGTTTCACTGGAAAACGAGCGAAAAGTAAACAAAGCAAAGAAAACAACGAAATCCAAAATTAGCCAAAATTATTGTCAGCCACTTTAAGCGCACAATTTCGGTAAAATGACGCAATGAAATGCTTCAAAATGTGTTGTCATGTTAAATTACTCTTCTTTACTTAAATAAAAGTGTAAAATAGTGGTGCTTGTGATGTAAACAAACGCTCAGCTGACGAACCCGCTTTCGCAAACTTTTTTCTCAGAACCAGTTACAAATACAACGTCGCGTTCTTACGTGATCTTGTATTTTTGGTTCATGTCAGCCGGCTGGTCAAATCTGAACCGATTGGTCATGCGGTTCAGTTCCAGTGATCGGACTTTAAAAAATTCTGTGTGGCAGAATCTGGAAAAAAGGTGGTAAATTTCAAAAAAATGTGGTAGATCTCTGGGTTTGGATCAAACTTTGTACAAAAATTAAAAAAATGCTGCAAGGTTTTAGTATAATAAAGTGCAAGACTGAAGTTGCTAAAAATTGCGTTGAGTTTTGGCAATTTTTTCCTTGACAGTTTAAAGCAGTTCCTTCCATCTCATGGAACCCATATGACAACATTTAGGTTATCTTATAAATTTAACTGAATTAAAGTTTTCAAATAAGTTGCAACCCGCTTCAAAAATATTTTCAAAAGTAAGCTTCCTAATCCTCTTTAGTTTAATGTCCGTATTGTAATATTTCATTTAAAGTAAGCTTCCTAATCCTCTTTAGTTTAATGTCCGTATTGTAATATTTAATTTATTTTACAAATTTTAATGAATACAACTTTCAAGCAGTTGACAAATCCCCAAAAAATATTTTCGGCATTAAAATTTCTTAGCCTCTTTAGTTTGATGCCAATATTGCAATATTTAATTTATGCTATCAATTAAATTGAATTAAAAATTTCAAATAGGTGGCAATCTTCCACAAAAATATTTTCAGCTGTAAGCCTCTTTCTTTTGACAGCCATATTGCAGTATTTACTTTACCGTGTCAATTGACCCAAACTGAAATCTTAATCTTATATCTCAAATTTTTTTCTTCTATATTGTAAAGCGATAGATCGGTGAAAACTGCATTCAATTCCATGTTTTCGAGTGATGCGCGTACAAATATATAAACAGACAGAGAGTCAAAAATTCTAAAAATTGTTTATTTGGCTTCTTTAGCTCTAATACAAACCACCATATTAATTTTTCTTTAATATCTACAAGGTCGGCTTGTTGCAATTTTATTAAAATTATAGATATAGATTTGATTTACTTTATCAATTTAACACAACAAAAGTTTTAAAACAGGTGGCAATATTTTTGGCAGTAAGATTTCCTAAACCTCTTCAGTTTGACTCCCATATTGCAATATTCAATTTATCTTATAAATTAAATTAAATGAAAATTTTAAAACAGGTGGCAACCCTAAAAAAATATTTTTTCCTAAGCTCTTTCTTTTGACGCCCATATTACGATATTCACGTTTTCTTAACAATTTACTTTAACTGAAATTTTAATACATCTAATTTTTTTCTTTCTATATTTTAAGTAAGACCTCTAGAAATACATCGGTGAAAACTGCATTCAAATCCATGCATTCGTTTACGAGTGATGCGCGTGCAAACACGCAGACAGACAGACAGACAAAAATTCTAAAAATGGATGATTTGGCTTCTGGTTCTCTAATAAAGACCCCCCACATTAATTTTTCTTTAATATCTATAATGTACAGACATCGACCTGTCACAATTTTATTATATGTATAGATGCTATCCAAAATGGCAGAATAATACTCAGACGATATGTTAAAAAACAGGTCTACAGTATATACTGTTTAGCTGCACATCCTTCTTTGCAAGAAAAACTTGTGCACTTAACCGAAAAAGGCACTTAAGCGAATTTTTTTTACTACTTCAATGTGGAAGGTATCCGAATCCCTTTGAAATCAAATAATGGAGGAGTACTTACCACGTAGAAATTACTGCAAGCGAAATTTTTACCGAATGGTATCTAATCTATATTAAGATTTCAGTTTAGGTCATATGGCTGTCAAAAGAAAGAGGTTTACAAAGGCTTACAGCTAAAAAATATTTTTGTGGAAGGTTGCCGCCTATTTGAAATTTTTAATTTAATTTAATTGATAGCATAAATTAAATATTGCAATATTGTCATCAAACTAAAGAGGCAAGGAAATTTTAATGCCGAAAATATTTTTTGGGGATTTGCCAACTGCTTGAAAAATTGTATTCGGCACATTAAACTAAAGAGGATTAGGAAGCTTACTTTTGAAAATATTTTTGAAGCGGGTTGCAACTTATTTGAAAGCTATAATTCAGTTAAATTTGTAAGATAACCTAAATGTTGCCATATGGGTGCCAAACGAAAGTATTTGAGAATAATAAAATTGCAACAGGCCGATATCGGTACATAATAAATGTTAAAGAAAAATTAATAGGGGGTTTATTAGATCAACAGAAGCCAAATCTAAAATTTTTATAATTTTGGTCTGTCTGTCTGTATGTTGTGACGCGCTTATCACACAAAAACTAATGCATGGAATTAAATGCAGTTTTCACCGATGTCCACATTGATAGAGCTCTAATTGAAAATATAGAATCCATTTTTTTTGTTTTAGTTTGTCGTCGATCATTATTCCTAGGTATTTGAATGTATTAACTTTTTCTAGTGCGTCGTTGTTTATATTTAGAGTTAGCAACGGACTGTTCTCAAAATTTCGCCTTGATATAACCACAAACTTAATTTTATTGACATTCAATTAAGTGTGTTCAAGCATAACCAAAATGATTCACCAAAGTGAGATTGATATTGACATTGCTCTCATACGAAACAGGCTATAACGTCAAATTGAAATGAATTATTAACCCATTTGAAAATGTGTTTTTTTTTCAAATTTGAATTTGTTAAAAAAAGTTACACACAAATTTTTTAAGCGACAAATTTTCTTAATAAGCGTGAAATTGTTAAGAGATAAACCGCCGAGGAGACCAAGTAAGTACATTTAAGTTTGATAATAAGTAAATACGTTCGACTTTGCCTAAATATTTAATGTAAGGAAACCAAGATGAAGTGGAGCAAAACTTTTAAACGGTGCGCTTTATGCAATAAAAGTCAGGACACGAAAATAGTGCGGAGTTTTAAACCACCTAGTTGCGAATTAAGACGGCAGCGATGGGAAGAAAGCTGTGGTGTTGTACTACGTGATTCATCTCGCGTTTGTGTAAACCACTTCAAGGAAAGTGATTTCATTAGTTGTCCGTCCAAATCAAGCACTTTCAAACGAGCTCTTTTATGCCCAGGCGCAGTCCCAATGCCATACGATTTAGTACACGATCAGGATACATTCTTTGTTGATGCCCAAAGTCAAACAGACGACTCTTTAGAATGCACCTTGCAACCAGAAATATTTCGGCTTACCGAAATAATTATAACCATGCAAGCAAGTATGGAAGAGCTTAAATTAAAACCGCTCGAAGCAAAGTCTTTAATGGAAAACTATTTCGCATGAAAACAAATTTAATTTCAAAATTGTTAGAGTTAATCTCACATATAAAATTGGAAACAAATGTAAAATCATGCTTTTATAAGGGTCGAGTAATGTTTAGGATAAAAAATTTAAATATAAAAATAAACGCACCAAAGCATAAAACTTGGGCAATTAAAAACAAGAAAATTGCTAAAACGATTTTATAAACAATTTGTTTTATTTTACTGACAAAATATATGTAATGTAAGTAAAACAAAACTATAATCGAAATAAAAGCCTAGGGCATCAGTGCTGGCAAGATACATGCATCACTAAGGGTTAATTTGTTTGTTTATACTTTTTGACATTATAGTACCTTAAAAGAGAGCCGCACTGAGTTGTCAATCACACCTTGTTTAATACACCTTGAGCATAACCAATCGCACTTTTTTGGAACTTCTGTGTGGAAGGTTTTTCGCTAAAAAATCAAAACTTTTTGTTGTTGCTGCCAAGGCATAACAAGGTAGAAGTGATTTCGACATTTCTCTCTTTTGAACTGCGACTGTAATGTCAACTCTTAACCCTATACAATTCAAAATTTTAATTTTTTAATTTCAATTTTCAATTTTGAGCTGTGCGACTGATTTTAAATACATACATACAAAAATAAAATGAAAAGGAATTACGGGCGGTGCGCTCTGTGAAGCAAGAGCCGAGACAACAAACGTTATTTTAAACCTCCTAATTGTCAAGTGAAGCGACAACGGTGGGCAAATAGCTGCGATGTTCCTTTAGGAGACTCTTGGCGTGTGTGCGAACACCATTTTAGTGCCAGCGACTTTATTTGTTGCCCATCACAGCCGAGTATTTGAACTGTCGGCCGTTCCTGATGTGTCTGTGGGGACGAAGTTAGCTGTTGATGCACAGACCCAAACTGAGTAAGTCTGCCATAAGCAAGCACGACCGGATCCACGAGGACATTAACATATACATATAAACAAATGCTCCGCGAACTCTATGATACAATTTCGTTCCACTAAATTTACAGCTTTAGATCACCATTTACTGTTATAAATTCGACGTTCTGGTTCTTAACATCCCTTTTCGTTTTTTCATAATGCCATGTGAAAACTCCTTGTGGATTATTTTAATGGCGAATCGAATGCGTTTAATAAAAATGACATGCACTTACATACAAATATACATATCGTCGTTTAAAGTACAAAACCGCGTATCAACAAAATGCAAAACCGCGTATCAAAACGCTGCAAAACCGCGTATGTGAATTATGTAAATTATCTTATAGAGAGTAAAAACCCTCATGTTCCAAAATGGTTCTCTTTTTTATAAAGGAATCGCATACCTGGCCAGTATATTTCAGGACGAATGGATAAGAATTGAGCCAAGAGCTTGTGTGAGCAAATCCAATTTTTGGCAGGTAATGCCAGTTACGCGGTTTTGCAGAATGATGATACGTGGTTTTTTACTTTAAACGACGATATGTATGTATCTTTCTAATTAGTACCACTCTTAAAATTTTTGGCTTCAGCGATGATTCTGATCAATGTGGTCTTGAAACGGAAATATATGTTCTTTCTAAAAAATAAAAACATTGGAAGTCACTATCGCAGATCTCAGTGCACAATTGGCTGAGGCAAAATCCTTGCAAGCCTCCCTTGGAAAATTTTTTACTACAGGACAATTGAAAAAGTTTATTTTCCCTAACAAAAAAGTGTTTTGGGAGTGGAATGACATTTCCGTTGCAATGTGTTTGCACTCCGCTGGACCCTGAGCATACAAGCATCTATACGCAAACAAATTTCCGCTGCCCCATATCGGCACTCTTCATTTAGTGTGTAATTTTAAGTATGCATTTCCACATTTACATTAAACGAAAATACAAAAACTAAAATAAAGCCGATTTTAATGTGATTTTAAATATTTCCACATTTTCAAAAACTTTTATTTCATAGATATTGAATTTTATCAAATATGGCACATGCATAACAAAGGGTTAATTTCTTTGTTTACGTTTTTTGACATTACAGTCAGGTATGAGAGAGCTCGACTGAATTGTCACTTCTACCTTGTTGAATATGCCTTGGTTGCTGCCAAAAAATTAATAAATCTGAGACGTCACGCTTTACAATTTCATACAGTTCTCTGTACAATTTACTTCACTAAACTACTAAACGGCTGCACCGATTTGGCTCATATTTGGAACATATGCCAGCACCTTGAAAATAAATATTCCGACCAAAAAGTTACTCAGTATGTAGCTCGGTATTTCTTAAAATTCTTATAGAGACTAAAACGCAAAAAACCAATATACCTCTAAAACCAATTACTCTGGGGAATTGAAACTTAGCACTGATGCATATACTGCAAATGCATTGGAAAACTTCTCATATAGCTTATCTCTGGAACCGCTTACGCTAACGTCCTGAAATTCGACACAGCTACATATGTTATCAATACCGTACTTATAGCGAAAAGTGGTAAGTAATGGAAAAGGGGGCGTGGCACCGCCATGCTTCTAATTTCACTTATCTCTGGAAACGCGCACGTTAACTTTCTGAAATTTGGCACAGCTACATATGTTACCAATACCGTACTTATGGCGAAAAGTGGTAATTATTGGAAAGGCTGGATCGATGTACATTTACGTAAACGCGCAAGTATCATTCGATTGGGAACCATTTTCTCCTAGATTTCTAAATCCCATTGAGCTATTGCAACTTGGTTTTTAATTTTTAGGAAAAGGTAAAATTTAAGTGAAAATTTCGGAAATTTTTTTTAAATTTTTCACAAAGAATGGAGCATTGATTTTTCGAGTTTCGCTATAGACTGTACTATCTACATTCCTATTTGCATAAAATGATCGCCGTTTTCGTTGTTCGGACTATACTCAAAACCACTGAATGGAGGTCCGTCAGATTGTCGGAGGTTATATTATATACATATGCCGTCCTATTACATGCTACTAGAAAACTCGCTAGGTGGTGCTGGAGTAGAGTTATTCATAAAAAATCGTATTTAGTAACCGATTTCGTTCAAATTTTAAATGTACCTGTATGATGGGAAATTCTTTTGATAAAAATTGACCCGATGAGTGCCGCTGGAGTCGAGATTGAAATTCATAAAACGTATTGATTTTATGGTAAGCAGCGGTTTTGCAGAAAATGGATGGCGCTGCAGCCGAAATGTATAGAAACCCCTTGTGGTTGGTCTGCTTTGGCCTTATGTTTAAATTATTCGAATTTATTTTTTAGATGACTAAATGAAGGATGGTGTTAAGTTTGTCTGACGCCCTCATGCACGATCATGCGATCTTGCATCTACCTAGAAATCAGTTCGTAATTATTACCACGAATTGTAAAAGTGGCGAATTAACAAGGAAAGATCACCGTTGGTAGGTAGGATCAATTGCTTCATTTGAAAGATATTACCGGAAAACTTTTCATCCTGTGGGACAGCGAGGATTCTTGGCCCTCCTATAACAGAATACGCACTTCTGTGCTCTTGAGTTTCCTTATAAGAACCTTATTGGCATACGCATCGCACCAATGTTGTAGCTGCAAGATCATAAAAAAGATTACACTTGCTTGGCAGAGATCTCACAGGTGGACATAAGACCATCGGTGAAGCCGAAAGGGATTGGTATTCCATATGGTATCACAGCGTTACTATTATAGGCCTATGTGTGCGCCTTAGTGGTTTCAACTTAAACCTCCCTGCAAAAAATTGTGCGACTAATCTCTAAAGAGAGTATTCCGGGATTACTCTCAATCGGGCACAATTGGGTATTAATTAGTCCCAACTAGTCTCATTCGGGTACTAATGGAGGTTAATTAGTCTCGACTCATCCCTTATGGGTATAATTGGAGATCAATTAGTCCCCGACTCATCTCTAACGGGTACTATTAACGATTTAATTATATGTACGCACTTAGTAAATGAAATTTCATGTGCAGCGTTGGCACACAGAGAGAGTATTCGCCTAACAAAACTGAGCACCCCGGTTCGAATCTCAGCTGGCGCAAATTTTTATTTTTATTTTTTAAAAGTGAATAGTCGCTTTTTATACCCGTTCGGGTATAAAGGTGAACAATTAGTCTCTTCATAGGACATGCTCGAACAAAAGCGAACAGTTCATTCCATATAAAGAGATCAAATGTGGTATTAGTCGCATGTTCCTTTGCGATTGCTCCCGGAGTCATCCCGGATTAGTCGCATTTTTTGCAGGGCTTATTTTTGACTTTACAGACTATTTTTGCTTTTAAACGCTCATTTGCATTGGCCAACGCAACAGTTTTTATTAGGCGCCGCGAAGTAAGCGGGCATTGGCTAGTTATCTATATAACTACATAAATTGATGGCCATTTTAATTTTTCCGCGAGATGAGCAAAATAAATAAAAGCTTTAGGTAATTGTAGGGCCAGTGGAGGTAAACGTAATACTTTCTTTGATAATTGATTATAGTTGCACAATTTTTAAGGCAGGTATCGCAAATGTGCAGGTATGTTGAATGCATCTATCGGAGCAGTTTCCTTGTAAATGTTAAAAATAATGTCTCTTAAGCATAAAGGCAGCAAAGCAAAATATACTGTATTTCATTTCTGTGGTCATAAGCAAGAATCGCCTAAGTCGAAAAACCTGAAATCGAGAAAAAACGCTTTAAAGATTTGGATTGTAATGTTAACCTTATGGGGAAACCAAAATATTTTCGTCTATAACTTTTTAAATAGCCTAGCTAACGAGATGGGAGTTTCGCATACATATGGAATAGTAGTTGCAGAAAACGATAGCACATATAACTCAATTCTTTCTTAAGTCGACTTAGGACATGGGGAAAATTTGTCATTTCTAAATTAGTGAAAATGAACGCCAATCCTTTATAAAAAGTATTTCGTTCGGGTCAAACATCTGTGGAAAACTTTGGTTCGGCTAGCGATTGAGTTAATTAGTAAGAAAATAGACTTTCCTGTTCAAATCCGGCTCGGTTCAAAAGCGGTTCACATCCTTAATTTTCGTTTGTTATTTCAATTACTCTTTCGCTAGACGCTCGCTTGGGGCGCTGTTACGCAGACGATCATATGATCCCTGGTCATGGCACTTTTTCTCTGATTTTTTCCGTTCTTACTCTCTTTTCAGCGTATTTCTTTGGCTCAGTTGTATTTCTTTGGTTGATTTTTTTTAACTTTCACATTTGTGTTATGAGATGACGAAAAAAAAGAAACGGTATAAGTATGTGTATAAAAACATGTCAAAAGCAAACAAAACAAGAGTTGCTGGCATTAATTTTATTCTCGATGTGTACTACTCTGTATACATCTGCAGCAAAAATGTACCATTCTGCTATTAAAAGGAGAAATAGTATGAAAAATATTTACTCCATTTCGCTACCAAAAGGAACAAATAGTAAATTGTAGTCACAAGCCAACCCTCTTTTGATCAGTTATTCGGTCTCAGCCGGCCATGAACGAAAGACACAAGATCACGTAAGAACAAGAGAGTGAAAAAAGTAGATTTTTTTAGCGGGTTCTACGCCATCTTGTTTCACTGGAAAACGAGCGAAAAGTAAACAAAGCAAAGAAAACAACGAAATCCAAAATTAGCCAAAATTATTGTCAGCCACTTTAAGCGCACAATTTAGGTAAAATGACGCAATGAAATGCTTCAAAATGTGTTGTCATGTTAAATTACTCTTCTTTACTTAAATAAAAGTGTAAAATAGTGGTGCTTGTGATGTAAACAAACGCTCAGCTGACGAACCCGCTTTCGCAAACTTTTTTCTCAGAACCAGTTACAAATACAACGTCGCGTTCTTACGTGATCTTGTATTTTTGGTTCATGTCAGCCGGCTGGTCAAATCTGAACCGATTGGTCATGCGGTTCAGTTCCAGTGATCGGACTTTAAAAAATTCTGTGTGGCAGAATCTGGAAAAAAGGTGGTAAATTTCAAAAAAATGTGGTAGATCTCTGGGTTTGGATCAAACTTTGTACAAAAATTAAAAAAATGCTGCAAGGTTTTAGTATAATAAAGTGCAAGACTGAAGTTGCTAAAAATTGCGTTGAGTTTTGGCAATTTTTTCCTTGACAGTTTAAAGCAGTTCCTTCCATCTCATGGAACCCATATGACAACATTTAGGTTATCTTATAAATTTAACTGAATTAAAGTTTTCAAATAAGTTGCAACCCGCTTCAAAAATATTTTCAAAAGTAAGCTTCCTAATCCTCTTTAGTTTAATGTCCGTATTGTAATATTTCATATAAAGTAAGCTTCCTAATCCTCTTTAGTTTAATGTCCGTATTGTAATATTTCATTTATTTTACAAATTTTAATGAATACAACTTTTCAAGCAGTTGGCAAATCCCCAAAAATAGTTTTGGCATTAAAATTTCCCAGCCTCTTTAGTTTGATTCATTATTGCAATATTTAATTTATCCTATCAATTAAATTGAATTAAAAATTTCAAATAGGTGGCAACCTTCCACAAAAATATTTTCAGCTGTAAGCCTCTTTCTTTTGACAGCCATATTGCAGTATTTACTTTACCGTGTCAATTGACCCAAACTGAAATCTTAATCTTATATCTCAAATTTTTTTCTTCTATATTGTAAGCTAGATCTCTAGCGATAGATCGGTGAAAACTGCATTCAATTCCATGTTTTCGAGTGATGCGCGTACAAATATATAAACAGACAGAGAGTCAAAAATTCTAAAAATTGTTTATTTGGCTTCTTTAGCTCTAATACAACCCACCATATTAATTTTTCTTAAATATTGTAAAGATTGGAAGGAGTTTAGTATTGTCTTAGCTCTACAGCCGCATTTAGGTGAGCATTAAAATGCCCCACAATGATTCCTAAAGTAAAACGCAAGTAAAAACGTTGAGTCTTAAAGTGGGAATGTTTTATTCGGCTCATCGCCGTTCTTTTATATGCTTACAATCTACCTTATGAGTAATCTAATTTACAAACTTACATTTCTAAGTTGTTAGTCATGCTTATGATTCTACGTTGTTGTGCATTCATACATAAATGTATATGGGTTCAATCGAGTTTATGTTATTGGAGAAGTGCAGCGCAAGCTAAATTGATTTGAGTACTTTGGCCTAGTTATTGCCAAAAGTATATTGAACTTTTTACTTAATATTGTGTGAACATTTTGTTTTGCTTAGCTGTCATGCTACAATATCTTGTGAGGACCAAATATCCCTGAGGAATTTAGCCCACACAAGCAATACAATACCGCACAACAGCCAGTCAAGCAACACAACTCGTAGCAACACCCGACAGCATCTTTGTGACCATGACAACGAAACATCACACAGCAACATGTGGCTGCACGACCACGCAACATCAAGCACACAGCCCATAAAATATAGAGCACAGCCAGAAAACAGACAGTCAGTACGGAGCTGTGGTCGCGAGCGAACGACTAAAATCGAAGGGAGCGATAGCTTGTGAGTGGTACACACACCACAAGACATCACCCCTCAATGAGAACTACCGCTGAATGGAGCGATTGCTTGCGAGTGGTACACACACCGCAGCCTTCACCACTCAGAGTAGTAATCATTAAAAACGGTTTCGATCGCCGCCCGCCACTGTCTACCGCGAAGCCGCGTACGAACGATCTCCGCTCGTCGCCGTCAGCAGCGCAACGTCAAGCGCGCCAGCAAGAGCGCTATCCGGCGCCGCCAACAGCGCAACACCAAGCGCACCCGCAAGAGTGCTACCCGTCGTCGTCAGCAGCGCCACGTCAAGCGCGCCAGCAAGAGCACTATCCGGCGCCGCCAACAGCGCAACACCAAGCGCACCCGCAAGAGCGCTACCCGTCGCCGTCAGCAGCGCACGACAGGCGTACCGAGGTTAGCAGCGTGCCATTCAACGGCGTCAACAGAGCGCTGCTCACCAGAATTGAAGCCACGCCACTACCGCCTAACGGGCCCATAACGGGACAGGAAGCCGTTACCCAACCACTGCAAGTGACGCCAGCAAATTTTGTTATTTGTTATATGTTCTTTGTAGAAACTAACAGCCGCACTCAGAAACGATCCTTAAATTAGCTCTAACGGGCACTTAACTAATGATCGTTAAATCTGTTAATTAATGTTTCCTCTCAGAGTTAAAAATTATGAAATAAAAAATTTAAGTATGGCCCCAGTTGCGGCCCTTCATTTTTGTGGCATCACTCACTTTTTTCGTTCAGTTTGAAATAAAATATAAAAAGAAGTATTTATATCATTTTGCGCGCACTGGCTCAACAGACGCAATGGCTGAGTGAGCGGAGCACTGGCGTGTCATTCAAGAGATCCGAGTTCGAGTCCGAGGGCACGAAAATTTTCCTTTTCCTTTTTTTCTTCTTTAATTTTTATAAACTATCTTTATTGATTTTTTTGCTTTTTTGATCTAATTTTCTTTTGATTTATAGATTTTATTGCTTTAAAATGGAAAAATTTTTTTTATAAATTTAATTAAATTGTTTGCTAAAAGACAAACAAGGCCAATAACAGGCCAATTCCGGCATCTGACTTTCAACTCAGCTCAGTCTCTCGAGAGAAAAAGTCTATATTTCGGTAACTATCTTGCAAGCTCTTTTCTGTATTTCGAATGAGTAATTGAAAGATGTGCTAATAGTGTTATTATCAGGGAACGGATTTTATGGAAATTGCCTTTTTTTCTGCTAAAGAGATAGAGTATATTCGATTAAGAATGTCCACGATTTGGCTTTAACTGATTCCATATATACACATTTGATGTTGCCTTTTTTTGCCTTTTTTAAGATATTTGCCTTTTTTTGCCTCTTTTAAGATATATGCCTTTTTTTGCCTTTTCTACCTTTAAAAAAGTGATCATAGCATTTACAATTTTTTTTTTTTAGATTAAAAAATATACACATGCCCATGCGGCTTATAGAAGCGCAGGGACCTCTTGCCAAATTGGTGTAGGAAAAATTCAAAGCCGTTTTCTCAGCTGACGTAGGCTTGGAGACAATAAGGGGTGTGGATAAAATTGTAAAGGGCGAGGAAAACGCCCTTATTCCTGATAATATTAACGTTTCAAACGTTCCATATTTAAATTGGGCTCCACTTGTATCAACTTACGTCGAGCACACATTTAGTACATTCAAGGCTTTTCTTCGCGAAAATCGAATGGAAATGCTGCCAGAAAACTTCAAAATGCATCTTGTGGTTCAATGTTACTACAACTATACAGATTAAAGTTTTATGAGTTAGAAACTCGAAAGGATAAAATAGTCAAAGATTCAAAGTACAAATTTTTCATATAATGAAACTAGTTCATAGTTTTTCTCTTGTTACTTGTAATATAAACATTTCTAAAATAAATGTATTTTTTGATTGTTCTTCGTATTTTCTGTCTTTTTTTAGTGCCTTATTTTGCTTTTTTTTTGCAATACCTAGTGCCTTTTCCTGCCTTTTTCGCTATTTTATTTTGCCTTTTCCAGCCTATTTCGTTATTTTATTTTGCCTTTTTTATAGGTTTTTAGGTCCTAAATATCCGTTCACTGGTTATTATATTTATCGTTTAGCAATAAGTTTTCTAAAAACTAAACGAAATGAAAACTATATCTTTTTAAGACAGGAACAACTAAAAATTTGAGAAGCTGAAAGTAAAATAAAAAAGATGAATCAAAAAAATGTCCAAACGTTAAATAAAATAAAACATGAATTTTTTCGGCAATACAACTTAAAAAAAAATGTATTAAAAATAATTCCTTGCCGAGGATTGAACTCGGACCTCCTGAATAGCACGAAAGTGCTCTGCTCACTGGGCCATTGCTACTATTACAGCAACGTTATCCAAACTGAAATTTATTGAAAACAAACAAAAAATTTCAAAATCATTCGTTAAAAAGTTAAGTAAAGGTTTTTGTTTACTTAACTTTAATGTTGATTAAATGCCGTTAACGAATCATTAACTGACTCTGAGAGGTAATTTTTTCAAATCGTTACTGAGGGACACCTTAAGTAATCATTAAACGACTCTGAGTGCGGCTGTAAGAAAATTAAATTAATAAAGTGCGATTTACCAGAGCCCCGAAACTACAAATTTATTGTAACGAACCCTGGACACGGCGAGTATACCCCAGCATCGTAGAAGAAGCGGCGGGGCGAATAAAACGCTTCGTTACAATCTACAAGGTCGGCTTGTTACAATTTTATTATAAGTATAGATATAGATTTGATTTATTTTATCAATTTAACACAACAAAAGTTTTAAAACAGGTGGCAATCCTCCCTAAAAATTGACTCTCATATTGCAATATTTAATTTATCTTATAAATTAAATTAAATGAAAATTTTAAAACAGGTGGCAACTCTAAAAAAATATTTTTTCCTAAGCTCTTTCTTTTGACGCCCATATTGCGATATTTACGTTTTCTTATCAATTTACTTTAACTGAAATTTTAAAACAGGTGGCAACTCTCTAATTTTTTTCTTTCTATACTTTAAGTTAGACCTCTAGAAATACATCGGTGAAAACTGCATTCAAATCCATGCATTCGTTAACGAGTGATGCGCGTGCAAACACACAGAAAGACAGACAGACAAAAATTCTAAAAATGGATGATTTGGCTTCTGGTTCTCTAATAAAGACCCCCCACATTAATTTTTCTTTAATATCTATAATGTACAGACATCGACCTGTCACAATTTTATTATGTATATAGATGCTATCCAAAATGGTAGAATAATACTCAGACGATATGTCAAAAAACCGGTCTACAGTATATTTTGTTTAGCTGCACATCCTTCTTTGCAAGAAAAACTTGTGCACTTAACCGAAAAAGGCACTTAAGCGAATTTTTTTTACTACTTCAATGTGGAAGGTATCCGAATCCCTTTGAAACCAAATAATGGAGGAGTACTTACCACGTAGAAATTACTGCAAGCGAAATTTTTACCGAGTGGTATCTAATCTATATTAAGATTTCAGTTTAGGTCATATGGCTGTCAAAAGAAAGAGGTTTACAAAGGCTTACAGCTGAAAATAGTTTTGTGGAAGGTTGCCACCTATTTGAAATTTTTTAATTAATTTAATTGATAGCATAAATTAAATATTGCAATATTGGCATCAAACTAAAGAGGCTAGGAAATTTTAATGCCGAAAATATTTTTTGGGGATTGCCAACTGCTTGAAAAATTGTATTCATTAAAATTTGTAAAAAAAATTAAATACATATTACAATACGGACATTAAAATCTAAAATTTTTATAATTTTGGTCTGTCTGTCTGTGTGTTTGTAAGCGCGTCACACAAAAACTAATGTATGGAATTAAATGCAGTTTTCACCGATGTCCACATTGATAGAGCTCTAATTGAAAATATAGAATCCATTTTTTTTTTTTGTTTTAGTTTATCGTCGATCATTATTCCTAGGTATTTGAATGTATTAACTCTTTCTAGTGCGTCGTTGTTTATATTTAGAGTTAGCATCGGACTGTTCTCAAAATTTCGCCTTGATATAACCATGAACTTAATTTTATTGACATTCAATTAAGTGTGTTCAAGCATAACCAATCGCACTTTTTTGGAACTTCTATGTGGAAGGTTTTTCGCTAAAAAATCAAAACTTTTTGTTGTTGCTGCCAAAAAATTAATAAATCTGAGACGTCACGCTTTACAATTTCATACAGTTCTCTGTACAATTTATTTCACTAAACTACTAAACGGCTGCACCGATTTGCATATTTGGAACATAAGCCAGCACCTTGAAAATAAATATTCCGACCAAAAAGTTACTCGGTATGTAGCTCGGTATTTCTTAAAATTCTTATAGAGACTAAAACGCAAAAAACCAATATAAATCTAAAACCAATTACTCTGGGGAATTGAAACTTAGCACTGATGCATATACTGCAAATGCATTGGAAAAGGGGGCGTGGCACCTTGCATACAAACTTAACTTCTCATATAGCTTATCTCTGGAACCGCTTACGCTAACGTCCTGAAATTCGACACAGCTACATATGTTATCAATACCGTACTTATGGCGAAAAGTGGTAAGTAATGAAAAAGGGGGCGTGGCGCCGCCATGCTTCTAATTTCACTTATCTCTGGAAACGCGCACGTTAACTTTCTGAAATTTGGCACAGCTACATATGTTATCAATACCGTACTTATGGCGAAAAGTGGCAATTATTGGAAAGGTTGGATCGATATACATTTACGTAAACGCGCAAGTATCATTCTATTGGGAACCATTTTCTCCTAGTTTTCTAAATCCCATTGAACTATTGAAACTTTGTTTTCTAATTTTTATTAAAGGTAAAATTGACGTGAAAATTTCGAAGAATTTTTTTTACATTTTTCACAAAGAATGGAGCATTGATTTTTCGAGTTTCGCTATAGACTGCTCTATCCATATACCTATTTGCATAAAATGATCGCCGTTTTCGTTGTTCGGACTAAACTCAAAACCACTGAATGGAGGGAGGTCCGTCAGATTGTCGGAGGTTATATTATATACAAATGTGGTCCTATTACATGCTACTAGAAAACTCGCTAGGTGGTGCTGGAGTGGAGTTATTTATAAA
>NW_023462668.1:0-1156 GCF_013731165.1 Rhagoletis pomonella
AAAAGCGTTTGGAAGCTCTCGTTTTGTGTTTTCCAACGCTCCAGTTGCGGGTCACTATGTATATCTGCGTGGGGGTATCTCCGTTCCCGTCTCTCTTATGTATGTCGCCTTCCTTGTATTTCCACTTTGTACATATGTGCGTTCTTGCTCCTCTCTCTTTATTTATTGCATCGTCTTTTTGTAAAAAAAAATTTAACAGCAGTATTATGTACTCCGGTCGTTGACCTAGTTTTCGCTTTCGTACATAGGCGCTGGCGATTTATTGAAACCTATGCGCGCTGCTGGGTTCATTTAGGGTAAAGCGCTCCAACTCCAAAATGCAAAGTTTTGAGGCCCCAATATTGCCCCTGCCTGGCGAGAACCTGCGAATTTATTTTTTGATGCTTTAATATATGCCACATTTAAATTCTTCGTTCATTATTAGCGCTTTCTTTTGTTATAATTTATGTTTCATTATTTTTACTTCCATTTATTTCGAGTGTATTTTCATACATAAATCCCTAACCAAATCCATAAGTACATACATACATACATTCATACATGCACACATACGGGTGTTTGTTTAGTTGCTATCTTCAACATATTCGATCGTGAGATACATTTGCCGTTTGAACTAACTTGATTTATTCCATTTTAGTTGGAATTTAACATAATCTAACTTCAGTTTAACGTAATTTGTTTTAATTTATTTTAATTTAATATTATTTTAATTTTAATTTATCTTCATTTATTTTAATGCTATTTTAATTTATTTTGCTTTAATTTTAATTAATTTTAATTTTATTTTCTCAATCAATTATAATTGAACTCTTTATTTAAGTTAATTTATCTAAAAATGTATGTAGTTAGGGTCAAACTTTCTTTAATCACCCACTTTTCAAGTAACTTTTGCTTCGCTTTCGACAAGTCTTATATACGTATGTATGTATGTATGTATGTATTTTTATAAAAATATATTATTTAAATCGACTTCGAGCTTCGTTTAACAGTGCTTTATGTTATATAATGAACTTCTTTGCCAGTTAGACAACGGGCCAGCAAAATCTGTTATCCGTGTGGACTCACCTCTTAGCGGCAGGTTTCAATCCTAATATATAAGGGTATTTCCTATGTGTATAAAGTTAGCGAAACAACATGAAGAAAAAAATGTCGCATA
>NW_023462668.1:1256-17689 GCF_013731165.1 Rhagoletis pomonella
GGGGGGGGAGGGGGGCCTACAAAATAAAAAATTCAATACCAATAACTTACTTACTAAACAATTTTTTATTATAGCTTAAAATTATTGTAACCAATAAAGGTAAATATGTTGTAAAAAAAACAAATAAACAGAAGATCACAAAAGTTGATATAAAACTATTCGTCGATTTAAATTGTTAACTTTTTACTGAGCATGTTTATTTTACGAGGAGGAAGCCTAACCCCGTCCGTGTGAGACTTTAACTCAAACTAAACTTCCTACCGTCATGTACCGTTCCCCTCCCGGTACCACCGTCAAGGATTTCGTCGGGACTATAACACTGTTTGACTGATAAGGTTATAGATCTGTTCCCTTCCTCTTCTTCTTATTTGGCGCTGTAACCACCAAAGCGATTTTGACCAACTGACGCCAATTGGAAATGCCAAGTGAAGCCAGAATACTTTCAGAGCTGGGGCGTCGGTGTCCATTCGAACGACATGGTCAAGCCAGTTGAGCCGAAGTATTTTAATACGCCATATACCAGCACGGGCATGATGAGTGATTTATAGTGTGTTTTCGTACGTCGAGAGAGGACTTTACTCCTGAATTGCCTACTCAGTCCAAAGCAGTACTTGTTGGCAAGAGCGATTCTGCGTTGGATTTCCATGCTGACATTATTATCGGTGTTAATACTGGTTCCCAAGTAAACGAAATTCTCTACTTTTTCGAAATTATAACTGTCACAAGTGACGTGGGTGCTAAGGCGCGAATGTGCTGATTGTTTGTTTGATGACAGGAGATACTTTGTCTTGTCCTCGTTTACCACCAGACCTATACGCTTTGCTTCCTTGTCCAACTTGGTAAAGCTAGGACAGACTTCGAGGTTTTTCTTACCGATGATGTCAGTGTCATCGGCAGAAGCCAACAATTATACGCTCTTGTAGTAAATTGTTCCTAAGCGGTTCAGTTTTGCAGATCTTATTATCTTCTCCAACATCAGATTAAAGAAGTCACATGAAAGAGAGTCGCCCTGTCTGAAACCCCGTCTGGTGGCGAACGGCAAGAGAGCAGAGCTAGTGGTATTGCTTAACGTCATTTTTCACAGCCGTATGAGTTTTGAGGGGATACCAAATTCAGACATAGGGGCATATAGGAAACTCCTTTTAGTGCTATCGAAAGCGGCTTTAAAGTCGATAAATAGGTGGTGAGTGCGGATCCTTTTCTGGCGGGTCTTTTCCAAGATCGGCGTACTGTGAATACCTGGTCTATGGTAGACAATACATTCGATAAGACCTCTCAACCTCTGCTTAGAAGGCTGATCCCACGGTAGTTGGCACGCATGGCGGGGCCGCCTTTCTTGTGGATTAGGCGGAGCGCACTAGAATTCCAGTCGTCGAGCATGCACCTTATTACCTCCTTGCCATCGTAATTAAATAGCTCAGCTGACAGGCCGTCAGCTCAAGCAGCTTTGGCACTTTTCTTCATAGTCAGGCGCTGCGATATCGACTCCACCGTCATAGAGTGGGACCTCGGGTTTGTCTTCTCCACTGCTTTCAGTGCTTCTGCCATTCAAAAGGGTCGAAAAGTGTTCCCTCCATAATCTGAGTACGTTCTGGACATCGGTCGCAAACACAAGAGTCTTAAAGCCTTCCGTAAATCGCTCAACTCTCTGCCAAAAATTTCGGGTGGTTTTTCAGTCGCCCAGAATTTCAAGCATTTTCTCGGACTCCTCGTCGTACCAGTAATGAGTGGGAAATGTGGTTCCACTGCTCGCGCAAGTCGGTTTGTTGAAGAGTGCTTTCTCACAGCAAGTGTAAGGGTCGAGCGCCGAATCCAGTGGCCGTCTGTTTTAATTGCAGTTTTGCGTTGAACTTCTCCCTGCATTGTTGGGGGCCCTTTTTTGCTTCTCCGAGGTTGGGTCGTATATTGGATGCATCAATATAGTAGTGCGAGTCGATGTTTGGCCCTCGGAGTGTACGTATGTACATCTAAAACATGGAAGCATGCCTTCGCATGCATGTTCGATGTGAAGACATCCATGTAGCTTGAGAGAACAAAAAATGACACTGAAGATGGCACAACGCCGAAACCGGTTTGTCTCCAAAACCAAATTTGACAAGGGATGACGGAAAATCGTTCCACAATACATCACACTCCTACCCTGTCGGGAACACCAACAATGAAAATGAGAATAGCTTGATGGATCTTTTTATGCTAGAACCCAGTAATACATACTGCCAAGTTTCGGGCCCCGGCGAAGTGGTTCGTCCTCAGCCCGCCGTTTCTATGTGGAGGCTGATTTTTTCGACACTGGCACCAAAGATTTCTTCGTTACCCACCTTGGCATCTAAATCGCCAAGCACGATTTTTATACGTGTCGGGGGCAGCGCTAATATGTACGCTCTAAGCTAAGAGGGCCTTGGATGCCTCGTCCTTCTCTTCCATCGGGGCATTGGCACATATGAATGAGATGTGGAAGAATCCCGCTTTGATGCGGATTGTGGCTAGACTTTCGTCCACTAGAGTGAACGCCGGTCTCTCTCCCACCACAAGTCCAACACCGAATTGCACTTCTTTACGTGGCAACTGTAGTAGACGTCGCAAGGCTCACGCTTACCTTCCTCGCCCCGTCCATCGCATTTCGTGGATAGCGGTGATGCCAGCCTTTATTTTCCCTAGCCGGGCAGAGGCACCATTCCGATTAAGGGTTCGGATATTCCAAGTGCATACCCTAAAATCATAGTCCTTCCTATGTTTGCCGTGATCGTCATCAAAAGAAGGGGGTATCATCCGAGGCATGCGTTTTTTTTCATTGGGCGGGGTGTTACGCCCTCCCACTTTACCTCGCTCCCAAACTAGCGTTCGGTCGCTACCCAGAGTATTTATGGATATAAATATCCGGACGTAGTTAGCTGCGATTTGAACCGTAAGGACACGCATCACTTCTGGCCTCTCCCAGGTGAATGGCAGTCAAAAGCTTTGCAGTACTGGGAACTGTACAAAACATAGTGGCCAAAAACGAATATCTCAACTAAACCCTGATGAATTTTTTAAATTGATAGCTCTGCATACCTGTATAATAAACCAAATAGCCGGACAAAACGTTAAATGATATACATATGTATGTATGTATAAATATGAAGGCGTATTGAACATTTTCAGTACGCAGATTTTTTAGGCTGGTATATTTATTTATGCTAAATATATTACTTGATTTTGTTTTGTCACACTTAAGAAGTAAATTTTTGCTCATTGTCGACTGCAGTCAGCTTTTTACCCTTTTTAAATGAAAGTGCTTTGAAGTTAGAGATAATAACTTGGTACAGAACCGAATGATCCACAGATCTACTTTTTAAATCAATTTACTAATTATTTTGTTAGCGTTGGGAGTATAATTTGTTATACAGTATACAGTATATTTTGCTTAGCTGCACATCCTTCTTTGCACGAAAAACTTGTGCACTTAACCGGAAAAGGCACTTAAGCGAATTTTCTTTACTACGGCAATGAGGAAGGTGTGGTGAAGTGGCGGAGCACTTACCACGTAGAAATTACTGCAACCGAAATTCTTACCGAATGGTATCTAATTATCTATATAACTACATAAATTTATAGCCATTTTCGTTGTTCTGCGAAATTAACAAAATAAATAAAAAGTTGTAAAATTAGGTAATTGTAGGGCCAGTGCAGGTAAACGTAATGCTTTCTTTGATAATTGATACTAGTCGCACAATTTTTAAGGCAGGTATCGCCAATGTGCAGGTATGCTAAATGCATCTATCGGAGCAGTTCCTTATAAATGTTAAAACTAATGCCTCTGATACGCATTTTGGAGTAGATGTCTGAAATGTGCACTTAAGCATAGGGGCAGCAAAGCAATATATACTGTATATGTATATAGGAAAAAGCTTTAAATTTGGGGGGGGAGGGGGGGGGTCGAAATTATCAAGCAAGCATTTCGTGGTACTATTTTTGAATATCTAGGCAAAAATTTGAAAGTTATGGGGGGCGGCCCCCCGTCCCTGCCCCTACCTGGCTACACCCATGTTCACATCCCTAATTTTACACTTGTTCCTTCGTCGCAACACAACTGGTTAGATAATGGGGCTTTCGCACGAGACGATTTTTCAGGCAACTTTAAGTTGAAAGCAAAAATCGCCTCGTCCGAACAGCCTTTAAACTAATCGCTTTCAACAAAGTTGGTCGCCAGCCAACTTTGAGCTCGTTCCACTTTTTTCCTTGCAACCCTGTGCTTGTTTACATTCTGTATCAGTGTTGGGAAAAGAAAATGTTCCTTCAGTACGAAATCTATACAAAAAATGTACTTTTCGGCTATAAATTGTATACAATTTTGAATTCGCTCATGTCTTTTCTTAGTACATTCCCTTCAAGACCAAGGATTTTATGGTATTCATGAGAAAACTTTACTGTTTATGTATATACGTTTAAGTATTTTACACTTTTACAAATTGATTCCACGTGCACATGTACTGCATTTAACGCAAATATGTATGCACACATTTTCAGGTATACATCTTAACAAAAAGCATATTTAAGTTATTATTAATGGATAAAAGAGACATTTTCTTTCGATTCAGTAATAAAATTTGACATTTTAATAGCATTTCAAGTGCTTATCAAAACTTTACGACAAGATTTGACCATACAAGATTAGAAAATACGGTTTGTAAGAAGGTTAAGAAAAGACGTACAAATCCAAGGTTCAAACTTTGTGCAACATTAAAAAAAACCAACACACTTTCGTAAAAATTTCGAGCTTTTTAATTCGATTTCCTAGATTTATTTTGAGTGTGCGGTTTTTTAGCCCATTAATTCTTAACTAGAGAAATTCGACCGTTCTTCTAGATTTTTAAGACCCTTGGAGAGGTTTTCTAACTTAGCCCGTCGTTTAACTTATTATGTACAAAATTACTTGTCGGAAAATCTCTTGCTTTCGAACTAAACCTTAACCTAAATTTTTTATATCTTTGAAGGTCGTTGCAGGACTTGGAATATAACCGATACATTCCAGTTTGCCGATAAATTTCGATAATTTGATACATATCGATAATTCAATGAATTTCAAGAACACTAAAATCCTTAAACACAACAATAAATATCGATAACTTGACAAATTTCGCTAACCCATACATTTTTATAGCTCGATATCTATCCGCAAATTTCGACCACTAATTTTCTGTGTCTATAAATTTCGACAACTCAATTAACATTGGTCAATTTCAATAATTTTACACGTTGTTATAACTCAATAAATATGTATAACTCGATAAATTTCGATAACTATAAACTTCGATGACTCGATAAATTTCAGTAACTTGATAATTTTCGATAACTAAATTTTTTATAGCAAAATTTATTTCAATTCTTATCGAAAAGTAAGTCCACCTGGTTCACATTAAGAAGTGGAACTTACGTTACTTATTTAGAAACTGTGAATAAAACGACAGGGTGTAGTTAATATAATTTTAAAAGCTCAAGGTTATATTTTATTTCAATAGTGTTATTGAGCTTTGTACCACGATTTGTTTGTTAGGAATAATAGAAAAAACAACAATTCTTTAGCGGTAGAAGTTATAGCAGCTATTTCGGAGATCACCACATCTCCTCATCAGCCTTCTTTTTTCTAGACTTTCAGCAGGGATCGAACCCGCGTCATCGATGTGCAAAGTCAGAAGCGTAACCACTGAGCAATGCACATCCCGTAAGCTATTGTTTTGTTATATTTTATCTTTTTTCTATCTTTATCCCTACCCAGACCTGTCTAAAAAGTAAGAATGGGCGAATCTTCCCCGGGCCCGGGCTTTTTAAGGGGCTTGAAATATCAGAGCCATAGCTTGTATTAGTTTTTTACAATTTAATTTTGAAAGAAAACAATGCGCATGCTTTCAGTAACCATGTTAATCGATACAGAAACAGATATTTTTCATGTAATGCGATGTCATTTGATGCCAAATCATGTGATGTCATGTTATATGATGTTATATCATGTGAAGTCATGTCATACCATATGATGTCATACAATATGATGCCATATCATGTGATGTCATGCCATGTGATATCGTATTATGTGATGTCATATTATGTGATGTCATGTCATGTGATGCCATATCATATCATGTGATATAATGATATGTGATATCATATATTGTGATCACTTGTCATGTATCGAATATTAAATTGATAACGCTCTCGATAACTTTGTCGACAAATATACCAATAAAAACACCAATAAATATATCGTAAAATATAACGATTCCAAAATAGATATATATATTTTTAAATATATCGACAACAATATCGATTATTACACCGATAACAAAATTTATAACATTATTGATAACAATATCGATTATTTTATCGATAAAAATATCGGTTGTATTGATAGAAGTATCCATTATTATGCCGATAACAATATCGATCATTATATCAATAACAATATCAATCTTCATCCTTATATTTATCTTTATTTTTGCATATTCCCCTTCACATTTACCTTAGAGTGTTTAAATTAACTTTGATCGTCGTTTTATCCTTTATCTTCACGCATATTTGTTTTTGGTTTTATTTTTACCTTTACCTTTAACCTTTTCTTCGTCTATGTACGTACTAAACTTTACTTTCCTTCCTATATTAGGCTTAATCTCATTCTTATTCTTAAATTATTATTACCACGTTTTTGTTAAATTAATACGACATATATTAGAAGCACTTGTTTCCGTTCCCAACCAACGAATCGCCGCTAAAGAAGTTTCACTTCAAAAATACAATACATTTGTTTACCCTTTAGTTACCCTAACTCTTAAGTATTTCTCACTGTCTCCATTTTCGTCTTTGTCTTCACTTTTGCCTTCTCTTTCTTGTCTTCATCATTATCATTTATTTCGTTATCTTCATATTTATCTTTATTTTTAAGCTTAATTTCAAATGCGAAGTGAAACAACATGCCAAACATGTCAAATTGAAAATGTTGCAGCAACATACACAAATACGCAAATTTTTAAACGACGGTTTTGGCCGTAATTTTCAACCAATTTTATAACCATATAAACTCTGCTCATCTACGAAAAAACGCCTTTCCAATAGTGTTCTTGGTTTTGAAATCGGTTCGGTAGAATCTCCAAATTAAATTAACAAAATTTATGTTAGCGTATTAATATATAGATATAACTAAGTTTTTTAAGATTTCTTTGATGAAGGTGTTGCTAATTTTCTCCATATAAAAAAATCGTCGAACACACTTCGTATGGAAGAAAATGGCTGATATCGTCGACAAAAAAAATTGCCAATTTGAGCGGTAAGTCCCAGCTACTTTAAACTTGCACTTTATTATACTAAAACTGAATGGGCTAAAAACTAAAGAATATTAATAAAGCTCGAAATTTTTACGAAAGTATGTTGGTTTTTGGATGTTTCGCAAAGATTTAATCTTGGGTTTATACAGTTTTTCTTAAAGAATACATTATATTTTATAAACAGATAATTAAAATTAAAGAATAATAAAATAAATAGTAAAATCTTGTCAATATGTGAGTGCCGTAAAGGTATTATATTTAAGAAAATCTCTTCTTATAACTAACGAAGACTTTGCTTCTATATGAAGCTGACTTCGACATTTTGTTTTAATAAAACTTAGTATCGAAGTTTCTTTAAAAATTCGCCTAGGCTATATTATACTGGTTCGTTCAAGCCATTTTTCAAAACTTACAAAGTTAAATACGAACAGGCGAACAAAGGAGAATACAAAAAATTTCTTGCTGTGAATTTTCAGAGCTATATATTTTTAGTATTCATTACAAAATTGTACTAAAAAGTACTGCATAGTAGGAAAGTATAATGTAAATGAAATTGTATCAAACAAGTACAATTGTACCAAAAATGCCAACACTGTTCTGTATACATACTTTTTTTCTTTTTTACTTTTTTACTCTTATTTTATCTTTCAACTTCGCTAAAAGCACTTCTGCCAACGCTTGGCTTACCAAATTTACGCCAATTGATAAAATTTTGCGATTTAAATTTATTTTCAATAATGTAAATAACGATTCGTGTTAAATCGAAAATCGCCTCGTCTGAATAGGGATGGAAACTTTTTCACTATCAACTTCTCATTCAACTTCGTATTCAACTTTTGTTGTCTGCAAAATCGCCTCGTGCGAATAAGAGCGTAATTATTTGTGTTTGAATGTTAATGTAAATGTATGTGTGTGCATGTCCGTGAGTGAAAGTCCAGCTGAGAAGGGAAATTTTAGCACTTCACAGGTATATTGGGCGCACGATCGCTAAGCTAAAGACAGGCTAATGTCAGAAAAGAAAGTGACTTCGAATCAGTTAGAAGTGTGTCGCGGGTAGACAGTTTATAGAAGTGAAAACAGTTTTGTGTATACACAGCTGCTTTAGAAAAAAAGGGATAGACGTATCCGTCAAAACGGAAAGATATTTTTTGCCAACATAAGGAAATACATGTGTATAAAGTTAGCGAAACAACATGAAGAAAAAAAATGTCGCATATACCTATGAATTTGCCGTTTTTTGCCGTTAATTAGTTGTGGAAAAAATAATTTTGTCGCTCTTGTATTTTTTTAGATATAAGGTGTTTTGCTAACTTTATATAAAGGTCTAGGAAATAGATCTGCATTATTATCGACACCGGAAGGTAGGAGCCGTAATGAGGAAAACACGAACAGAAGGTCCAACGACGCGGTGTTGCTAGAAGATGCAAGAACAAACGGAAGAGAAGAGCAAGAGCCACCCAAGTGGAAAGAGTTGGATCTCGATAAATGGCATATAAAATTCGACGGAACCGGAAAAGGAATAACCGTAGAAAGCTGCATATTTAGGATAGAAAAGATGAGGGCCCAATATGAAATCTCATTCCACCAACTTTTTACAGACTTCCATTGTTACAGGCAACGCGGCAAAGTGGTATTGGCAGATTCTCGAAGACAATGCTGACAACCGTTTATTTGGCTACTTTGAGCTGAAGACCGAGCTGCTGACCCACTTTAAAACCGCGGAGTCTGATTATGATATTATAAGGGAAATAATGGAACGTAAACAGCAACAGCAGCAAGAGTTCGATGATTTCTATTGGGAAGTGCACAACCTCAACTTTAGATTAGGAAAGAAGATCCCAGAGAAAGAACTTGTAGGTATCATAACGGATAATTTGAAGCCATACCTGGCGAATTTAACATTTGCGGTGAAGTTGGAGACATTGGCGGAATTAAAGACCGAGTGTAAGCGCGCGGCTTATTAAAGAAAACAGGAGCCGATCAAAAATGGGTAGTTAGCTAGGGTACCCAGAAATGCCACCGCTGGAGAGATCTGTAGATGAAACGTCAATAGCAGCAATTGAAAATACGCACAAAAGAAGCTCTCCTTACCAGCACACACCAGGTAATGGTGGCAGACACACAACAGTGCAGTCCAACAACTCAGTTTCTTACACCCTCTAGTAACCCTAAATCCATCATCAATGCTTTTTGTTCGTCTCCGTTTCATTTGATGTTGTGTTTTTCGTGTGGTATGCCAGTTGATTTCTACGTCAAGAATTCGTCTGAGTGTAAGAAAGAAAATTGTTGCAAGTCCTCGTTCCATAATATGGGTTGTTTTACGTGTGGTGGTGATAAGTCGTTTTGTGTTTTTAAGCCTGCTCAGGGAAACTCCTCGCTGGCGGAGATCACCGGGAATCCCAGCCAGACGAAGGAGAACCCGGAAATGCACCAAAGTTCACGATCCTGAAAAGGGAAGAAGAAAATATAAGTCATGATATAATAAACATGTCGGTGAAACCTGAAGTTAAAAGTCTCCACCAGAGGAAATTGGAGTATGATGCTGCGCGAGATAGAATATTCTGTGAGGAAATACTAGAAAAGAAGAAGAATAGGAACTACAAGAAGATACAAAAGATGAGGGACAAGAGAAGAAACTATAGAAGAATCTATAATAAAATAGTGTCGACCATAGTCACGGTAAAAGGAGATAATCGCTTCTTTGCGAAAACAAAGATTGTTGACGTAGAAGTTTTAGCGTTGCTTGACTCGGGAGCAGGCGGGAGTTGCATAGGTAAGGATGCCAACCAACTACTAGGAGGCAGAGAACGTAGTATTTCCCACATCTCCGGCCAAAACGTGAAGACCGCTAATGGGGCTGAAGCTGCTGTGGTGGGCGTAATCACTTTACCTGTGGTATGGGATGGCGCGACCAGGGACTTAGAATTTTTGATAGTTCCAGGACTGCAGCAGCAAGTCTACCTAGGCGTTGATTTATGGCAGGCTTTCAACTTAGCTCTCGTAAGCCGGGGAGCGATCACGCGACCGTCTCCTCCTGGTGTCACAGAACTCGTACCCGCTGGTGGAGACCTGTCGTTTGACGCGATGCAACATACTTTGACCCCGGACCAAGGCGCAGCTTTAGATAAAGTAAAAGCGCAATTTCCTTCCTTTGATGTGTTAGGGTTAGGGCGGACTGATTTGGAGCAACACGTAATAGAAGTTGTAAACGACGATCTCCCAGTGAAGCAGCGGCATTACCCGATATCTCCAGCGATACATAAGCTAGTATACGCAGAATTAGATAGAATGTTAAGCATGGGTGTAATAGAAGAGAGTAACAGCAGCTGGAATTCACCCGTGTCGCTGGTGATCAAAGGCACCAAGAAGCGTCTTTGCCTCGACGCCCGAAAAGTCAACGAGCGGTCCATTAAAGATGCGTATCCGCTGCCGCACATTGACGGTATACTTAGTCGCCTGCAAAACACAAAATACATATCTGCAATAGATTTAAAGGACGCCTTTTGGCAAATACCATTAGAGGAAAAGTCTAGGGAGAAAATAGCTTTTACCGTAACAGGTAGGCCGCTTTATCAATTTACGGTAATGCCTTTCGGGTAGTGCAATGCTGCTCAAAGAATGTGTAGGTTAATTGGCAAGGTTATACCCTCTTCGTTACGTGAGTGTGGGTTTGTGTATTTAGATGACTTGTTAGTGTGTTCTGAAGATTTTTCGTCCCATCTATGTTTGTTGGAGAAGGTCGCTAGGTGTTTACGTGAGGCTAAATTGACCATTAACGTTGAGAAAAGCACATTTTGTTACAAAGAAGTCCGATACCTCGGCTATGTAGTAGGCGATGGCTGCATACGGACGGATGCCAATAAGGTTGTAGTTGTGTGGGACTTTCCTGAACCAAAAACCCCTAAGCAACTGCGGCAGCTCCTGGGTATGTCAGGCTGGTACCGACGTTTCATACGGGACTATGCGACTGTTGCAGCGCCGCTCCATGACTGTCTCTCAAAGGCAAAGATAAAAAAGTTTCAAATGATGGACGAAGCGAAGAAGTCGTTTGACAGACTGAAACAATGTCTCATTTCGGCTCCCATACTGATACATCCGGACTTCAACCGGCATTTTTACATACAGTGCGATGGCTCGACTGACGGAGTTGGAGGACTTCTCTTCCAACTCGACGATGATGGTAACGAACGGCCCATTGCATATATCTCGGCAAAGCTAAATAAAGCTCAGAGAAATTATAGTATCACGGAACTCGAATGCTATGCGTTCGTGATAAGTGTGACAAGATTTAGACCATATATCGAAGGACTGCCTTTTACAATCATTACGGACCACGCCAGCCTAAAGTGACCAATGAATCAAAAGGATTTGTCTGGAAGACTCGCTATGTGGAGCCTGAAACTACAGGAATCCAACTTTGCTATACAACATAGAAAAGGCGCTCAAAATGTAGTTCCCGACACACTGTCTCGTGCTCATATAAAACAAATTAAGACCTGTGAAAGAGTAATGGATATCAGCTTGGACTCGCCGTGCTTTGGGTCAGACGAATTCCAAGAACTGATAAAGACAGTGACCGATAACCAGGAAAGACTACCTGATTTATGTGTTTCGGAGGGATACTACTGTATAAACGAACTCAATTTGACCGGGGGGGAGGGGCTTCAAAAAGACCAGGCCTGGAAACTCTGGGTGCCGTCGGCATTGCGTGGGGGTTTGGTACAGTGCTCGCACAGCTCAACTTCGACAGGTCATGGGGGTATACACTAGACCCTATCACGTATTAGCCAAAGATACTATTATAAGAATGTTAAATATACAAATTAAAGAAGACTCAGAATACCTTCCAAAAACCAGTAATGGGCAAACAACACCGATCCGAGCGATCATTCCAACGTCTGTTCATTGATTTTATGGTTCCGTATCCGCGTACGTTTGACGGCAATGTGTATGTGTTTGTGTGTATTGACCACTTTACAAAATTTTCGTTTTTAAAGCCCATGAGAAGAGCCACATCAGCAAAAGTGGCCAGACTTTTAGAGAGGGAAGTTTTTCACATCTTTGTTGTGCCTGAGTTTGTCCATTCGGATAATGGCAAACAGTTCGTATCCGAAATATTTTCTAGTTTCCTAGAGAAATATGGCACGATACACGTGAAGACAGCTTTTTACTCGCCGCAGGGCAACGCAGCGGACCGTGTCAATCGTTCTGTTTTACAAATAGTGAGATCTCACATAAACGAAAACCAAAAAATTGGAACAAACACATAAGCGATGCAGCTTTTGCGCTCCGCAGTGTTGTCCACGTGGCTATGAATTGTTCTCCTTACTATGCAACTTTCGGTATACCTATGGTGCAACATGGTGCATCGTATGCGCTATACCGAAAGCTTGCCTCAGTAAAAGATGTCGATTATCCAACAAACGATAGGGCAGACAGAATGCAGATGATAAGAGATAAAATAATAAAAGAATTGAAATTAGCTCATGAAAGAAATGCGAAGGTCTATAATACCAGGAGTAGGGACATTAAGTTTAATATCGGACAAGTGGTATATCGCCGAAATTTCAGACAAAGCTCTCAGGTTACAATGCGAAGCTGGCTCCCAAACAAGTAAAATGTATCGTCCTTAAAGTCATCGGGAACGCGATGTACGAATTAGGAGACGTAAGAGGAAAGAAAATCGGTATATACCATGCTAAAGACATTTTTGCAGGATAAAAGACACATGTTTGTTTGTGTTTCGTGATTTCAACCGTCTTGTACTAATGTATGTTTATACCTAAGAGAAATGGGTCACTTGTGATTGTTAGTATGTATGTATCTTTTGGTTGTTTGTATTATACACGGGCTAGATGCTTATCACTGTCAGTGTTAATTTTTTTAATTTTTCAATTATGCAAGCATTTACTTGACTATCCTTTGACTTGACTAATATAGTACTAGCATGTACTTATTTATTTATTTATTGTTTATTTTCTTTATTAATGTATTTTTGTCTCTTCTATCCGTTCCTATCTGGTTAGGTATTCGTCATATACCGATCTGTTAGACTCTTCACGGACGGATGTAGATGTAGACGAATTTGTAGACTTTAGATGCAGATGTGTCGGTGTATCTAGTCATTATCTGTGATACTAGTAGTAAGAATGTGTATCTGTGATATAGGTGTAAGTTTACATGTAGTAGTAGAGACTCAGTGACACTGCAAGTAGATTCAAGCAGATGTGTGTGCACCTATGTGTTTGTCGGACGTGTGTAAATACGATTAGAGAAGAATACATCACTAATAAGCCCGGCTTTGGGTCGTGGATCGAGGCCACACGTTGTGCTCAGTTATAGAATGATAAAGGACTTAACCGACAGGCTGCATTCAAAAATTTTTTTACGCAGTCGCTCCATATTGCACGCAACATCAGCGAGTGCGAGCCTGTTGTATTGGCCTGTCAGCTCAACGCCAGCACCTACCAGTTGCATCAAACAACACCAAGCACTTTCACATCCATAGGCGTAGCCAGAACGAAATTTAGGGGGGGGAGGGGGGCCTACAAAATAAAAAATTCAATACCAATAACTTACTTACTAAACAATTTTTTATTATAGCTTAAAATTATTGTAACCAATAAAGGTAAATATGTTGTAAAAAAAACAAATAAACAGAAGATCACAAAAGTTGATATAAAACTATTCGTCGATTTAAATTGTTAACTTTTTACTGAGCATGTTTATTTTACGAGGAGGAAGCCTAACCCCGTCCGTGTGAGACTTTAACTCAAACTAAACTTCCTACCGTCATGTACCGTTCCCCTCCCGGTACCACCGTCAAGGATTTCGTCGGGACTATAACACTGTTTGACTGATAAGGTTATAGATCTGTTCCCTTCCTCTTCTTCTTATTTGGCGCTGTAACCACCAAAGCGATTTTGACCAACTGACGCCAATTGGAAATGCCAAGTGAAGCCAGAATACTTTCAGAGCTGGGGCGTCGGTGTCCATTCGAACGACATGGTCAAGCCAGTTGAGCCGAAGTATTTTAATACGCCATATACCAGCACGGGCATGATGAGTGATTTATAGTGTGTTTTCGTACGTCGAGAGAGGACTTTACTCCTGAATTGCCTACTCAGTCCAAAGCAGTACTTGTTGGCAAGAGCGATTCTGCGTTGGATTTCCATGCTGACATTATTATCGGTGTTAATACTGGTTCCCAAGTAAACGAAATTCTCTACTTTTTCGAAATTATAACTGTCACAAGTGACGTGGGTGCTAAGGCGCGAATGTGCTGATTGTTTGTTTGATGACAGGAGATACTTTGTCTTGTCCTCGTTTACCACCAGACCTATACGCTTTGCTTCCTTGTCCAACTTGGTAAAGCTAGGACAGACTTCGAGGTTTTTCTTACCGATGATGTCAGTGTCATCGGCAGAAGCCAACAATTATACGCTCTTGTAGTAAATTGTTCCTAAGCGGTTCAGTTTTGCAGATCTTATTATCTTCTCCAACATCAGATTAAAGAAGTCACATGAAAGAGAGTCGCCCTGTCTGAAACCCCGTCTGGTGGCGAACGGCAAGAGAGCAGAGCTAGTGGTATTGCTTAACGTCATTTTTCACAGCCGTATGAGTTTTGAGGGGATACCAAATTCAGACATAGGGGCATATAGGAAACTCCTTTTAGTGCTATCGAAAGCGGCTTTAAAGTCGATAAATAGGTGGTGAGTGCGGATCCTTTTCTGGCGGGTCTTTTCCAAGATCGGCGTACTGTGAATACCTGGTCTATGGTAGACAATACATTCGATAAGACCTCTCAACCTCTGCTTAGAAGGCTGATCCCACGGTAGTTGGCACGCATGGCGGGGCCGCCTTTCTTGTGGATTAGGCGGAGCGCACTAGAATTCCAGTCGTCGAGCATGCACCTTATTACCTCCTTGCCATCGTAATTAAATAGCTCAGCTGACAGGCCGTCAGCTCAAGCAGCTTTGGCACTTTTCTTCATAGTCAGGCGCTGCGATATCGACTCCACCGTCATAGAGTGGGACCTCGGGTTTGTCTTCTCCACTGCTTTCAGTGCTTCTGCCATTCAAAAGGGTCGAAAAGTGTTCCCTCCATAATCTGAGTACGTTCTGGACATCGGTCGCAAACACAAGAGTCTTAAAGCCTTCCGTAAATCGCTCAACTCTCTGCCAAAAATTTCGGGTGGTTTTTCAGTCGCCCAGAATTTCAAGCATTTTCTCGGACTCCTCGTCGTACCAGTAATGAGTGGGAAATGTGGTTCCACTGCTCGCGCAAGTCGGTTTGTTGAAGAGTGCTTTCTCACAGCAAGTGTAAGGGTCGAGCGCCGAATCCAGTGGCCGTCTGTTTTAATTGCAGTTTTGCGTTGAACTTCTCCCTGCATTGTTGGGGGCCCTTTTTTGCTTCTCCGAGGTTGGGTCGTATATTGGATGCATCAATATAGTAGTGCGAGTCGATGTTTGGCCCTCGGAGTGTACGTATGTACATCTAAAACATGGAAGCATGCCTTCGCATGCATGTTCGATGTGAAGACATCCATGTAGCTTGAGAGAACAAAAAATGACACTGAAGATGGCACAACGCCGAAACCGGTTTGTCTCCAAAACCAAATTTGACAAGGGATGACGGAAAATCGTTCCACAATACATCACACTCCTACCCTGTCGGGAACACCAACAATGAAAATGAGAATAGCTTGATGGATCTTTTTATGCTAGAACCCAGTAATACATACTGCCAAGTTTCGGGCCCCGGCGAAGTGGTTCGTCCTCAGCCCGCCGTTTCTATGTGGAGGCTGATTTTTTCGACACTGGCACCAAAGATTTCTTCGTTACCCACCTTGGCATCTAAATCGCCAAGCACGATTTTTATACGTGTCGGGGGCAGCGCTAATATGTACGCTCTAAGCTAAGAGGGCCTTGGATGCCTCGTCCTTCTCTTCCATCGGGGCATTGGCACATATGAATGAGATGTGGAAGAATCCCGCTTTGATGCGGATTGTGGCTAGACTTTCGTCCACTAGAGTGAACGCCGGTCTCTCTCCCACCACAAGTCCAACACCGAATTGCACTTCTTTACGTGGCAACTGTAGTAGACGTCGCAAGGCTCACGCTTACCTTCCTCGCCCCGTCC